>NW_027365982.1:0-85481 GCF_046119375.1 Phyllobates terribilis
GATCAAAGAGAGTGAGATGCCAGCTCCTTTCATTCAGTCAGTAGCTTCACTCATTTCTGGACTGTTTTTCACTGGCAAAAATCAATGAATATTGTAAATGCACAAAACAGTAATTTCTCAGCATTGCAAGTGAATCTGACATTTTTTGCTTTTTCCTGCTCCTCTTAGCATGATAAAGAAGAGTCAAAGAGAGTGAGATGCCAGCTCCTTTCATTCAGTCATAGCTTCAATCATTTCTGGATGTTTTTCAATGGCAAAAATCAATGAATATTGTAAATGCACAAACAGTAATTTCTCCGCATTGCAAGGTGCAATTCTGAAATTTGTTGCTTTTTCCTGCTCCTCTTAGCTTGATAAAGAAGATTCCAAAGATAGTGAGATGCCAGCTCCTTTCATTCAGTCTGTAGCTTCAATCATTTCTGGATGTTTTCAATGGCAAAAAATCAATGAATATTGTAAATGCACAAACAGTAATTTCTCCGCATTGCAAGTGCAATTCTGAAATTTTTTGCTTTTTCCTGCTCCTCTTAGCATGATAAAGAAGATTCAAAGAGAGTGAGATGCCAGCTCCTTTCATTCAGTCAGTAGCTTACAATCATTTCTGGACGTTTTCATGGCAAAAATCAATGAATATTTGTAAATGCACAAACATTAATTTTCTCCGCATTGCAAGGTGCAATTCTGAATTTTTGCTTTTCCTGCTCCTCTTAGCATGGGTAAAAGATTCAAAGAGAATGAGATGCCAGCTCCTTTCATTCAGTCAGTAGCTTCAATCATTTCTGTTTTTTAATGGCAAAAATCAATGAATATTGTAAATGCACAAACAGTAATTTCTCCCGCATTGCAAGGTGCAATTCTGAAATTTTTTTGCTTTTCCTGCTCCTCTTTGCTTGATAAAGAAAGATTCAAAGAGAAGTGAGATGCCAGCTCCTTTCATTCAGTCAGTAGTTCAACATTCTGGTATCTGAAAACATGTGTTTTTCAATTCAAAAAGCAATGAAAATTGTAAATGCACAAACAGTAATTTCTCCGCATTTGCAAGGTGCAATTCTGAAATTTTTGCTTTTTCCCTGCTCTCTTAGCATGATAAAGAAGAGTCAAAGAGAGTGAGATGCCAGCTCCTTTCATTCAGTCAGTAGCTTCAATCATTTCTGGACGTTTTTCAATGGCAAAAATCAATGAATATTGTAAATGCACAAACAGTAATTTCTCCGCATTGCAAGGTGCAATTCTGAATTTTTTTGCTTTTTCCTGCTCCTCTTAGCATGATAAAGAAGATTCAAAGAGAGTGAGATGCCAGCTCCTTTCATTCAGTCAGTAGCTTCAATCATTTCTGGATGTTTTTCAATGGCAAAAATCAATGAATATTGTAAATGCACAAACAGTAATTTCTCCGCATTGCAAGGTGCAATTCTGAAATTTTTTGCTTTTTCCTGCTCCTCTTAGCATGATAAAGAAGATTCAAAGAGAGTGAGATGCCAGCTCCTTTCATTCAGTCAGTAGCTTCAAACATTTCTGGTATATGAATAACATGATGTTTTTCAATGGCAAAAATCAATGAATATTGTAAATGCACAAACAGTAATTTCTCCGCATTGCAAGGTGCAATTCTGAAATTTTTTGCTTTTTCCTGCTCCTCTTAGCATGATAAAGAAGATTCAAAGAGAGTGAGATGCCAGCTCCTTTCATTCAGTCAGTAGCTTCAATCATTTCTGGACGTTTTTCAATGGCAAAAATCAATGAATATTGTAAATGCACAAACAGTAATTTCTCCGCATTGCAAGGTGCAATTCTGAATTTTTTTGCTTTTTCCTGCTCCTCTTAGCATGATAAAGAAGATTCAAAGAGAGTGAGATGCCAGCTCCTTTCATTCAGTCAGTAGCTTCAAACATTTCTGGTATATGAATAACATGATGTTTTTCAATGGCAAAAATCAATGAATATTGTAAATGCACAAACAGTAATTTCTCCGCATTGCAAGGTGCAATTTTGAAATTTTTTGCTTTTTCCTGCTCCTCTTAGCATGATAAAGAAGATTCAAAGAGAGTGAGATGCCAGCTCCTTTCATTCAGTCAGTAGCTTCAATCATTTCTGGACGTTTTTCAATGGCAAAAATCAATGAATATTGTAAATGCACAAACAGTAATTTCTCTGCATTGCAAGGTGCAATTCTGAATTTTTTTGCTTTTTCCTGCTCCTCTTAGCATGATAAACAAGATTCAAAGAGAGTGAGATGCCAGCTCCTTTCATTCAGTCAGTAGCTTCAATCATTTCTGGATGTTTTTCAATGGCAAAAATCAATGAATATTGTAAATGCACAAACAGTAATTTCTCCGCATTGCAAGGTGCAATTCTGAAATTTTTTGCTTTTTTCTGCTCCTCTTAGCATGATAAAGAAGATTCAAAGAGAGTGAGATGCCAGCTCCTTTCATTCAGTCAGTAGCTTCAAACATTTCTGGTATATGAATAACATGATGTTTTTCAATGGCAAAAATCAATGAATATTGTAAATGCACAAACAGTAATTTCTCCGCATTGCAAGGTGCAATTCTGAAATTTTTTGCTTTTTCCTGCTCCTCTTAGCATGATAAAGAAGATTCAAAGAGAGTGAGATGCCAGCTCCTTTCATTCAGTCAGTAGCTTCAAACATTTCTGGTATATGAATAACGATGTTTTTCAATGGCAAAAATCAATGAATATTGTAAATGCACAAACAGTAATTTCTCCGCATTGCAAGGTGCAATTCTGAAATTTTTTGCTTTTTCCTGCTCCTCTAAGCATGATAAAGAAGATTCAAAGAGAGTGAGATGCCAGCTCCTTTCATTCAGTCAGTAGCTTCAATCATTTCTGGACGTTTTTCAATGGCAAAAATCAATGAATATTGTAAATGCACAAACAGTAATTTCTCCGCATTGCAAGGTGCAATTCTGAAATTTTTTGCTTTTTCCTGCTCCTCTTAGCATGATAAACAAGATTCAAAGAGAATGAGATGCCAGCTCCTTTCATTCAGTCAGTAGCTTCAATCATTTCTGGACGTTTTTCAATGGCAAAAATCAATGAATATTGTAAATGCACAAACAGTAATTTCTCCGCATTGCAAGGTGCAATTCTGAAATTTTTTGCTTTTTCCTGCTCCTCTTAGCATGATAAAGAAGATTCAAAGAGAGTGAGATGCCAGCTCCTTTCATTCAGTCAGTAGCTTCAAACATTTCTGGTATATGAATAACATGATGTTTTTCAATGGCAAAAATCAATGAATATTGTAAATGCACAAACAGTAATTTCTCCGCATTGCAAGGTGCAATTTTGAAATTTTTTGCTTTTTCCTGCTCCTCTTAGCATGATAAAGAAGATTCAAAGAGAGTGAGATGCCAGCTCCTTTCATTCAGTCAGTAGCTTCAATCATTTCTGGACGTTTTTCAATGGCAAAAATCAATGAATATTGTAAATGCACAAACAGTAATTTCTCCGCATTGCAAGGTGCAATTCTGAATTTTTTTGCTTTTTCCTGCTCCTCTTAGCATGATAAACAAGATTCAAAGAGAGTGAGATGCCAGCTCCTTTCATTCAGTCAGTAGCTTCAATCATTTCTGGATGTTTTTCAATGGCAAAAATCAATGAATATTGTAAATGCACAAACAGTAATTTCTCCGCATTGCAAGGTGCAATTCTGAAATTTTTTGCTTTTTTCTGCTCCTCTTAGCATGATAAAGAAGATTCAAAGAGAGTGAGATGCCAGCTCCTTTCATTCAGTCAGTAGCTTCAAACATTTCTGGTATATGAATAACATGATGTTTTTCAATGGCAAAAATCAATGAATATTGTAAATGCACAAACAGTAATTTCTCCGCATTGCAAGGTGCAATTCTGAAATTTTTTGCTTTTTCCTGCTCCTCTTAGCATGATAAAGAAGATTCAAAGAGAGTGAGATGCCAGCTCCTTTCATTCAGTCAGTAGCTTCAAACATTTCTGGTATATGAATAACATGATGTTTTTCAATGGCAAAAATCAATGAATATTGTAAATGCACAAACAGTAATTTCTCCGCATTGCAAGGTGCAATTCTGAAATTTTTTGCTTTTTCCTGCTCCTCTAAGCATGATAAAGAAGATTCAAAGAGAGTGAGATGCCAGCTCCTTTCATTCAGTCAGTAGCTTCAATCATTTCTGGACGTTTTTCAATGGCAAAAATCAATGAATATTGTAAATGCACAAACAGTAATTTCTCCGCATTGCAAGGTGCAATTCTGAAATTTTTTGCTTTTTCCTGCTCCTCTTAGCATGATAAACAAGATTCAAAGAGAATGAGATGCCAGCTCCTTTCATTCAGTCAGTAGCTTCAATCATTTCTGGACGTTTTTCAATGGCAAAAATCAATGAATATTGTAAATGCACAAACAGTAATTTCTCCGCATTGCAAGGTGCAATTCTGAAATTTTTTGCTTTTTCCTGCTCCTCTTAGCATGATAAAGAAGATTCAAAGAGAGTGAGATGCCAGCTCCTTTCATTCAGTCAGTAGCTTCAAACATTTCTGGTATATGAATAACATGATGTTTTTCAATGGCAAAAATCAATGAATATTGTAAATGCACAAACAGTAATTTCTCCGCATTGCAAGGTGCAATTCTGAAATTTTTTGCTTTTTCCTGCTCCTCTTAGCATGATAAAGAAGATTCAAAGAGAGTGAGATGCCAGCTCCTTTCATTCAGTCAGTAGCTTCAATCATTTCTGGACGTTTTTCAATGGCAAAAATCAATGAATATTGTAAATGCACAAACAGTAATTTCTCCGCATTGCAAGGTGCAATTCTGAATTTTTTTGCTTTTTCCTGCTCCTCTTAGCATGATAAAGAAGATTCAAAGAGAGTGAGATGCCAGCTCCTTTCATTCAGTCAGTAGCTTCAATCATTTCTGGATGTTTTTCAATGGCAAAAATCAATGAATATTGTAAATGCACAAACAGTAATTTCTCCGCATTGCAAGGTGCAATTCTGAAATTTTTTGCTTTTTCCTGCTCCTCTTAGCATGATAAAGAAGATTCAAAGAGAGTGAGATGCCAGCTCCTTTCATTCAGTCAGTAGCTTCAAACATTTCTGGTATATGAATAACATGATGTTTTTCAATGGCAAAAATCAATGAATATTGTAAATGCACAAACAGTAATTTCTCCGCATTGCAAGGTGCAATTCTGAAATTTTTTGCTTTTTCCTGCTCCTCTTAGCATGATAAACAAGATTCAAAGAGAGTGAGATGCCAGCTCCTGTCATTCAGTCAGTAGCTTCAATCATTTCTGGACGTTTTTCAATGGCAAAAATCAATGAATATTGTAAATGCACAAACAGTAATTTCTCCGCATTGCAAGGTGCAATTCTGAAATTTTTTGCTTTTTCCTGCTCCTCTTAGCATGATAAAGAAGATTCAAAGAGAGTGAGATGCCAGCTCCTTTCATTCAGTCAGTAGCTTCAAACATTTCTGGTATATGAATAACATGATGTTTTTCAATGGCAAAAATCAATGAATATTGTAAATGCACAAACAGTAATTTCTCCGCATTGCAAGGTGCAATTCTGAAATTTTTTGCTTTTTCCTGCTCCTCTTAGCATGATAAAGAAGATTCAAAGAGAGTGAGATGCCAGCTCCTTTCATTCAGTCAGTAGCTTCAATCATTTCTGGACGTTTTTCAATGGCAAAAATCAATGAATATTGTAAATGCACAAACAGTAATTTCTCCGCATTGCAAGGTGCAATTCTGAATTTTTTTGCTTTTTCCTGCTCCTCTTAGCATGATAAAGAAGATTCAAAGAGAGTGAGATGCCAGCTCCTTTCATTCAGTCAGTAGCTTCAATCATTTCTGGACGTTTTTCAATGGCAAAAATCAATGAATATTGTAAATGCACAAACAGTAATTTCTCCGCATTGCAAGGTGCAATTCTGAATTTTTTTGCTTTTTCCTGCTCCTCTTAGCATGATAAACAAGATTCAAAGAGAGTGAGATGCCAGCTCCTTTCATTCAGTCAGTAGCTTCAATCATTTCTGGATGTTTTTCAATGGCAAAAATCAATGAATATTGTAAATGCACAAACAGTAATTTCTCCGCATTGCAAGGTGCAATTCTGAAATTTTTTGCTTTTTTCTGCTCCTCTTAGCATGATAAAGAAGATTCAAAGAGAGTGAGATGCCAGCTCCTTTCATTCAGTCAGTAGCTTCAAACATTTCTGGTATATGAATAACATGATGTTTTTCAATGGCAAAAATCAATGAATATTGTAAATGCACAAACAGTAATTTCTCCGCATTGCAAGGTGCAATTCTGAAATTTTTTGCTTTTTCCTGCTCCTCTTAGCATGATAAAGAAGATTCAAAGAGAGTGAGATGCCAGCTCCTTTCATTCAGTCAGTAGCTTCAAACATTTCTGGTATATGAATAACATGATGTTTTTCAATGGCAAAAATCAATGAATATTGTAAATGCACAAACAGTAATTTCTCCGCATTGCAAGGTGCAATTCTGAAATTTTTTTTACTTTTTCCTGCTCCTCTAAGCATGATAAAGAAGATTCAAAGAGAGTGAGATGCCAGCTCCTTTCATTCAGTCAGTAGCTTCAATCATTTCTGGACGTTTTTCAATGGCAAAAATCAATGAATATTGTAAATGCACAAACAGTAATTTCTCCGCATTGCAAGGTGCAATTCTGAAATTTTTTGCTTTTTCCTGCTCCTCTTAGCATGATAAACAAGATTCAAAGAGAATGAGATGCCAGCTCCTTTCATTCAGTCAGTAGCTTCAATCATTTCTGGACGTTTTTCAATGGCAAAAATCAATGAATATTGTAAATGCACAAACAGTAATTTCTCCGCATTGCAAGGTGCAATTCTGAAATTTTTTGCTTTTTCCTGCTCCTCTTAGCATGATAAAGAAGATTCAAAGAGAGTGAGATGCCAGCTCCTTTCATTCAGTCAGTAGCTTCAAACATTTCTGGTATATGAATAACATGATGTTTTTCAATGGCAAAAATCAATGAATATTGTAAATGCACAAACAGTAATTTCTCCGCATTGCAAGGTGCAATTCTGAAATTTTTTGCTTTTTCCTGCTCCTCTTAGCATGATAAAGAAGATTCAAAGAGAGTGAGATGCCAGCTCCTTTCATTCAGTCAGTAGCTTCAATCATTTCTGGACGTTTTTCAATGGCAAAAATCAATGAATATTGTAAATGCACAAACAGTAATTTCTCCGCATTGCAAGGGGCAATTCTGAATTTTTTTGCTTTTTCCTGCTCCTCTTAGCATGATAAAGAAGATTCAAAGAGAGTGAGATGCCAGCTCCTTTCATTCAGTCAGTAGCTTCAATCATTTCTGGACGTTTTTCAATGGCAAAAATCAATGAATATTGTAAATGCACAAACAGTAATTTCTCCGCATTGCAAGGTGCAATTCTGAAATTTTTTGCTTTTTCCTGCTCCTCTTAGCATGATAAAGAAGATTCAAAGAGAGTGAGATGCCAGCTCCTTTCATTCAGTCAGTAGCTTCAAACATTTCTGGTATATGAATAACATGATGTTTTTCAATGGCAAAAATCAATGAATATTGTAAATGCACAAACAGTAATTTCTCCGCATTGCAAGGTGCAATTCTGAAATTTTTTGCTTTTTCCTGCTCCTCTTAGCATGATAAACAAGATTCAAACAGAGTGAGATGCCAGCTCCTTTCATTCAGTCAGTAGCTTCAATCATTTCTGGACGTTTTTCAATGGCAAAAATCAATGAATATTGTAAATGCACAAACAGTAATTTCTCCGCATTGCAAGGTGCAATTCTGAAATTTTTTGCTTTTTCCTGCTCCTCTTAGCATGATAAAGAAGATTCAAAGAGAGTGAGATGCCAGCTCCTTTCATTCAGTCAGTAGCTTCAAACATTTCTGGTATATGAATAACGATGTTTTTCAATGGCAAAAATCAATGAATATTGTAAATGCACAAACAGTAATTTCTCCGCATTGCAAGGTGCAATTCTGAAATTTTTTGCTTTTTCCTGCTCCTCTTAGCATGATAAAGAAGATTCAAAGAGAGTGAGATGCCAACTCCTTTCATTCAGTCAGTAGCTTCAATCATTTCTGGACGTTTTTCAATGGCAAAAATCAATGAATATTGTAAATGCACAAACAGTAATTTCTCCGCATTGCAAGGTGCAATTCTGAATTTTTTTGCTTTTTCCTGCTCCTCTTAGCATGATAAAGAAGATTCAAAGAGAGTGAGATGCCAGCTCCTTTCATTCAGTCAGTAGCTTCAATCATTTCTGGACGTTTTTCAATGGCAAAAATCAATGAATATTGTAAATGCACAAACAGTAATTTCTCCGCATTGCAAGGTGCAATTCTGAAATTTCTTGCTTTTTCCTGCTCCTCTTAGCATGATAAAGAAGATTCAAAGAGAGTGAGATGCCAGCTCCTTTCATTCAGTCAGTAGCTTCAAACATTTCTGGTATATGAATAACATGATGTTTTTCAATGGCAAAAATCAATGAATATTGTAAATGCACAAACAGTAATTTCTCCGCATTGCAAGGTGCAATTCTGAATTTTTTTGCTTTTTCCTGCTCCTCTTAGCATGATAAACAAGATTCAAAGAGAGTGAGATGCCAGCTCCTTTCATTCAGTCAGTAGCTTCAATCATTTCTGGACGTTTTTCAATGGCAAAAATCAATGAATATTGTAAATGCACAAACAGTAATTTCTCCGCATTGCAAGGTGCAATTCTGAAATTTTTTGCTTTTTCCTGCTCCTCTTAGCATGATAAAGAAGATTCAAAGAGAGTGAGATGCCAGCTCCTTTCATTCAGTCAGTAGCTTCAAACATTTCTGGTATATGAATAACATGATATTTTTCAATGGCAAAAATCAATGAATATTGTAAATGCACAAACAGTAATTTCTCCGCATTGAAAGGTGCAATTCTGAAATTTTTTGCTTTTTCCTGCTCCTCTTAGCATGATAAAGAAGATTCAAAGAGAGTGAGATGCCAGCTCCTTTCATTCAGTCAGTAGCTTCAATCATTTCTGGACGTTTTTCAATGGCAAAAATCAATGAATATTGTAAATGCACAAACAGTAATTTCTCCGCATTGCAAGGTGCAATTCTGAAATTTTTTGCTTTTTCCTGCTCCTCTTAGCATGATAAACAAGATTCAAACAGAGTGAGATGCCAGCTCCTTTCATTCAGTCAGTAGCTTCAATCATTTCTGGACGTTTTTCAATGGCAAAAATCAATGAATATTGTAAATGCACAAACAGTAATTTCTCCGCATTGCAAGGTGAAATTCTGAAATTTTTTGCTTTTTTCTGCTCCTCTTAGCATGATAAAGAAGATTCAAAGAGAGTGAGATGCCAGCTCCTTTCATTCAGTCAGTAGCTTCAAACATTTCTGGTATATGAATAACGATGTTTTTCAATGGCAAAAATCAATGAATATTGTAAATGCACAAACAGTAATTTCTCCGCATTGCAAGGTGCAATTCTGAAATTTTTTGCTTTTTCCTGCTCCTCTTAGCATGATAAAGAAGATTCAAAGAGAGTGAGATGCCAGCTCCTTTCATTCAGTCAGTAGCTTCAATCATTTCTGGACGTTTTTCAATGGCAAAAATCAATGAATATTGTAAATGCACAAACAGTAATTTCTCCGCATTGCAAGGTGCAATTCTGAATTTTTTTGCTTTTTCCTGCTCCTCTTAGCATGATAAAGAAGATTCAAAGAGAGTGAGATGCCAGCTCCTTTCATTCAGTCAGTAGCTTCAATCATTTCTGGACGTTTTTCAATGGCAAAAATCAATGAATATTGTAAATGCACAAACAGTAATTTCTCCGCATTGCAAGGTGCAATTCTGAAATTTCTTGCTTTTTCCTGCTCCTCTTAGCATGATAAAGAAGATTCAAAGAGAGTGAGATGCCAGCTCCTTTCATTCAGTCAGTAGCTTCAAACATTTCTGGTATATGAATAACATGATGTTTTTCAATGGCAAAAATCAATGAATATTGTAAATGCACAAACAGTAATTTCTCCGCATTGCAAGGTGCAATTCTGAATTTTTTTGCTTTTTCCTGCTCCTCTTAGCATGATAAACAAGATTCAAAGAGAGTGAGATGCCAGCTCCTTTCATTCAGTCAGTAGCTTCAATCATTTCTGGACGTTTTTCAATGGCAAAAATCAATGAATATTGTAAATGCACAAACAGTAATTTCTCCGCATTGCAAGGTGCAATTCTGAAATTTTTTGCTTTTTCCTGCTCCTCTTAGCATGATAAAGAAGATTCAAAGAGAGTGAGATGCCAGCTCCTTTCATTCAGTCAGTAGCTTCAAACATTTCTGGTATATGAATAACATGATATTTTTCAATGGCAAAAATCAATGAATATTGTAAATGCACAAACAGTAATTTCTCCGCATTGAAAGGTGCAATTCTGAAATTTTTTGCTTTTTCCTGCTCCTCTTAGCATGATAAAGAAGATTCAAAGAGAGTGAGATGCCAGCTCCTTTCATTCAGTCAGTAGCTTCAATCATTTCTGGACGTTTTTCAATGGCAAAAATCAATGAATATTGTAAATGCACAAACAGTAATTTCTCCGCATTGCAAGGTGCAATTCTGAAATTTTTTGCTTTTTCCTGCTCCTCTTAGCATGATAAACAAGATTCAAACAGAGTGAGATGCCAGCTCCTTTCATTCAGTCAGTAGCTTCAATCATTTCTGGACGTTTTTCAATGGCAAAAATAAATGAATATTGTAAATGCACAAACAGTAATTTCTCCGCATTGCAAGGTGAAATTCTGAAATTTTTTGCTTTTTTCTGCTCCTCTTAGCATGATAAAGAAGATTCAAAGAGAGTGAGATGCCAGCTCCTTTCATTCAGTCAGTAGCTTCAAACATTTCTGGTATATGAATAACATGATGTTTTTCAATGGCAAAAATCAATGAATATTGTAAATGCACAAACAGTAATTTCTCCGCATTGCAAGGTGCAATTCTGAAATTTTTTGCTTTTTCCTGCTCCTCTTAGCATGATAAAGAAGATTCAAAGAGAGTGAGATGCCAGCTCCTTTCATTCAGTCAGTAGCTTCAATCATTTCTGGACATTTTTCAATGGCAAAAATCAATGAATATTGTAAATGCACAAACAGTAATTTCTCCGCATTGCAAGGTGCAATTCTGAAATTTTTTGCTTTTTCCTGCTCCTCTTAGCATGATAAAGAAGATTCAAAGAGAGTGAGATGCCAGCTCCTTTCATTCAGTCAGTAGCTTCAAACATTTCTGGTATATGAATAACATGATATTTTTCAATGGCAAAAATCAATGAATATTGTAAATGCACAAACAGTAATTTCTCCGCATTGAAAGGTGCAATTCTGAAATTTTTTGCTTTTTCCTGCTCCTCTTAGCATGATAAAGAAGATTCAAAGAGAGTGAGATGCCAGCTCCTTTCATTCAGTCAGTAGCTTCAATCATTTCTGGACGTTTTTCAATGGCAAAAATCAATGAATATTGTAAATGCACAAACAGTAATTTCTCCGCATTGCAAGGTGCAATTCTGAAATTTTTTGCTTTTTCCTGCTCCTCTTAGCATGATAAACAAGATTCAAACAGAGTGAGATGCCAGCTCCTTTCATTCAGTCAGTAGCTTCAATCATTTCTGGACGTTTTTCAATGGCAAAAATCAATGAATATTGTAAATGCACAAACAGTAATTTCTCCGCATTGCAAGGTGAAATTCTGAAATTTTTTGCTTTTTTCTGCTCCTCTTAGCATGATAAAGAAGATTCAAAGAGAGTGAGATGCCAGCTCCTTTCATTCAGTCAGTAGCTTCAAACATTTCTGGTATATGAATAACATGATGTTTTTCAATGGCAAAAATCAATGAATATTGTAAATGCACAAACAGTAATTTCTCCGCATTGCAAGGTGCAATTCTGAAATTTTTTGCTTTTTCCTGCTCCTCTTAGCATGATAAAGAAGATTCAAAGAGAGTGAGATGCCAGCTCCTTTCATTCAGTCAGTAGCTTCAATCATTTCTGGACGTTTTTCAATGGCAAAAATCAATGAATATTGTAAATGCACAAACAGTAATTTCTCCGCATTGCAAGGTGCAATTCTGAAATTTTTTGCTTTTTCCTGCTCCTCTTAGCATGATAAAGAAGATTCAAAGAGAGTGAGATGCCAGCTCCTTTCATTCAGTCAGTAGCTTCAAACATTTCTGGTATATGAATAACATGATATTTTTCAATGGCAAAAATCAATGAATATTGTAAATGCACAAACAGTAATTTCTCCGCATTGAAAGGTGCAATTCTGAAATTTTTTGCTTTTTCCTGCTCCTCTTAGCATGATAAAGAAGATTCAAAGAGAGTGAGATGCCAGCTCCTTTCATTCAGTCAGTAGCTTCAATCATTTCTGGACGTTTTTCAATGGCAAAAATCAATGAATATTGTAAATGCACAAACAGTAATTTCTCCGCATTGCAAGGTGCAATTCTGAAATTTTTTGCTTTTTCCTGCTCCTCTTAGCATGATAAACAAGATTCAAACAGAGTGAGATGCCAGCTCCTTTCATTCAGTCAGTAGCTTCAATCATTTCTGGACGTTTTTCAATGGCAAAAATCAATGAATATTGTAAATGCACAAACAGTAATTTCTCCGCATTGCAAGGTGAAATTCTGAAATTTTTTGCTTTTTTTTGCTCCTCTTAGCATGATAAAGAAGATTCAAAGAGAGTGAGAAGCCAGCTCCTTTCATTCAGTCAGTAGCTTCAAACATTTCTGGTATATGAATAACATGATGTTTTTCAATGGCAAAAATCAATGAATATTGTAAATGCACAAACAGTAATTTCTCCGCATTGCAAGGTGCAATTCTGAAATTTTTTGCTTTTTCCTGCTCCTCTTAGCATGATAAAGAAGATTCAAAGAGAGTGAGATGCCAGCTCCTTTCATTCAGTCAGTAGCTTCAAACATTTCTGGTATATGAATAACATGATGTTTTTCAATGGCAAAAATCAATGAATATTGTAAATGCACAAACAGTAATTTCTCCGCATTGCAAGGTGCAATTCTGAATTTTTTTGCTTTTTCCTGCTCCTCTTAGCATGATAAACAAGATTCAAAGAGAGTGAGATGCCAGCTCCTTTCATTCAGTCAGTAGCTTCAATCATTTCTGGACGTTTTTCAATGGCAAAAATCAATGAATATTGTAAATGCACAAACAGTAATTTCTCCGCATTGCAAGGTGCAATTCTGAAATTTTTTGCTTTTTCCTGCTCCTCTTAGCATGATAAAGAAGATTCAAAGAGAGTGAGATGCCAGCTCCTTTCATTCAGTCAGTAGCTTCAAACATTTCTGGTATATGAATAACATGATATTTTTCAATGGCAAAAATCAATGAATATTGTAAATGCACAAACAGTAATTTCTCCGCATTGAAAGGTGCAATTCTGAAATTTTTTGCTTTTTCCTGCTCCTCTTAGCATGATAAAGAAGATTCAAAGAGAGTGAGATGCCAGCTCCTTTCATTCAGTCAGTAGCTTCAATCATTTCTGGACGTTTTTCAATGGCAAAAATCAATGAATATTGTAAATGCACAAACAGTAATTTCTCCGCATTGCAAGGTGCAATTCTGAAATTTTTTGCTTTTTCCTGCTCCTCTTAGCATGATAAACAAGATTCAAACAGAGTGAGATGCCAGCTCCTTTCATTCAGTCAGTAGCTTCAATCATTTCTGGACGTTTTTCAATGGCAAAAATCAATGAATATTGTAAATGCACAAACAGTAATTTCTCCGCATTGCAAGGTGAAATTCTGAAATTTTTTGCTTTTTTCTGCTCCTCTTAGCATGATAAAGAAGATTCAAAGATAGTGAGATGCCAGCTCCTTTCATTCAGTCAGTAGCTTCAAACATTTCTGGTATATGAATAACATGATGTTTTTCAATGGCAAAAATCAATGAATATTGTAAATGCACAAACAGTAATTTCTCCGCATTGCAAGGTGCAATTCTGAAATTTTTTGCTTTTTCCTGCTCCTCTTAGCATGATAAAGAAGATTCAAAGAGAGTGAGATGCCAGCTCCTTTCATTCAGTCAGTAGCTTCAAACATTTCTGGTATATGAATAACATGATGTTTTTCAATGGCAAAAATCAATGAATATTGTAAATGCACAAACAGTAATTTCTCCGCATTGCAAGGTGCAATTCTGAAATTTTTTGCTTTTTCCTGCTCCTCTAAGCATGATAAAGAAGATTCAAAGAGAGTGAGATGCCAGCTCCTTTCATTCAGTCAGTAGCTTCAATCATTTCTGGACGTTTTTCAATGGCAAAAATCAATGAATATTGTAAATGCACAAACAGTAATTTCTCCGCATTGCAAGGTGCAATTCTGAAATTTTTTGCTTTTTCCTGCTCCTCTTAGCATGATAAACAAGATTCAAAGAGAATGAGATGCCAGCTCCTTTCATTCAGTCAGTAGCTTCAATCATTTCTGGACGTTTTTCAATGGCAAAAATCAATGAATATTGTAAATGCACAAACAGTAATTTCTCCGCATTGCAAGGTGCAATTCTGAAATTTTTTGCTTTTTCCTGCTCCTCTTAGCATGATAAAGAAGATTCAAAGAGAGTGAGATGCCAGCTCCTTTCATTCAGTCAGTAGCTTCAAACATTTCTGGTATATGAATAACATGATGTTTTTCAATGGCAAAAATCAATGAATATTGTAAATGCACAAACAGTAATTTCTCCGCATTGCAAGGTGCAATTCTGAAATTTTTTGCTTTTTCCTGCTCCTCTTAGCATGATAAAGAAGATTCAAAGAGAGTGAGATGCCAGCTCCTTTCATTCAGTCAGTAGCTTCAATCATTTCTGGACGTTTTTCAATGGCAAAAATCAATGAATATTGTAAATGCACAAACAGTAATTTCTCCGCATTGCAAGGTGCAATTCTGAATTTTTTTGCTTTTTCCTGCTCCTCTTAGCATGATAAAGAAGATTCAAAGAGAGTGAGATGCCAGCTCCTTTCATTCAGTCAGTAGCTTCAATCATTTCTGGATGTTTTTCAATGGCAAAAATCAATGAATATTGTAAATGCACAAACAGTAATTTCTCCGCATTGCAAGGTGCAATTCTGAAATTTTTTGCTTTTTCCTGCTCCTCTTAGCATGATAAAGAAGATTCAAAGAGAGTGAGATGCCAGCTCCTTTCATTCAGTCAGTAGCTTCAAACATTTCTGGTATATGAATAACGATGTTTTTCAATGGCAAAAATCAATGAATATTGTAAATGCACAAACAGTAATTTCTCCGCATTGCAAGGTGCAATTCTGAAATTTTTTGCTTTTTCCTGCTCCTCTTAGCATGATAAACAAGATTCAAAGAGAGTGAGATGCCAGCTCCTGTCATTCAGTCAGTAGCTTCAATCATTTCTGGACGTTTTTCAATGGCAAAAATCAATGAATATTGTAAATGCACAAACAGTAATTTCTCCGCATTGCAAGGTGCAATTCTGAAATTTTTTGCTTTTTCCTGCTCCTCTTAGCATGATAAAGAAGATTCAAAGAGAGTGAGATGCCAGCTCCTTTCATTCAGTCAGTAGCTTCAAACATTTCTGGTATATGAATAACATGATGTTTTTCAATGGCAAAAATCAATGAATATTGTAAATGCACAAACAGTAATTTCTCCGCATTGCAAGGTGCAATTCTGAAATTTTTTGCTTTTTCCTGCTCCTCTTAGCATGATAAAGAAGATTCAAAGAGAGTGAGATGCCAGCTCCTTTCATTCAGTCAGTAGCTTCAATCATTTCTGGACGTTTTTCAATGGCAAAAATCAATGAATATTGTAAATGCACAAACAGTAATTTCTCCGCATTGCAAGGTGCAATTCTGAATTTTTTTGCTTTTTCCTGCTCCTCTTAGCATGATAAAGAAGATTCAAAGAGAGTGAGATGCCAGCTCCTTTCATTCAGTCAGTAGCTTCAATCATTTCTGGACGTTTTTCAATGGCAAAAATCAATGAATATTGTAAATGCACAAACAGTAATTTCTCCGCATTGCAAGGTGCAATTCTGAATTTTTTTGCTTTTTCCTGCTCCTCTTAGCATGATAAACAAGATTCAAAGAGAGTGAGATGCCAGCTCCTTTCATTCAGTCAGTAGCTTCAATCATTTCTGGATGTTTTTCAATGGCAAAAATCAATGAATATTGTAAATGCACAAACAGTAATTTCTCCGCATTGCAAGGTGCAATTCTGAAATTTTTTGCTTTTTTCTGCTCCTCTTAGCATGATAAAGAAGATTCAAAGAGAGTGAGATGCCAGCTCCTTTCATTCAGTCAGTAGCTTCAAACATTTCTGGTATATGAATAACATGATGTTTTTCAATGGCAAAAATCAATGAATATTGTAAATGCACAAACAGTAATTTCTCCGCATTGCAAGGTGCAATTCTGAAATTTTTTGCTTTTTCCTGCTCCTCTTAGCATGATAAAGAAGATTCAAAGAGAGTGAGATGCCAGCTCCTTTCATTCAGTCAGTAGCTTCAAACATTTCTGGTATATGAATAACATGATGTTTTTCAATGGCAAAAATCAATGAATATTGTAAATGCACAAACAGTAATTTCTCCGCATTGCAAGGTGCAATTCTGAAATTTTTTTTACTTTTTCCTGCTCCTCTAAGCATGATAAAGAAGATTCAAAGAGAGTGAGATGCCAGCTCCTTTCATTCAGTCAGTAGCTTCAATCATTTCTGGACGTTTTTCAATGGCAAAAATCAATGAATATTGTAAATGCACAAACAGTAATTTCTCCGCATTGCAAGGTGCAATTCTGAAATTTTTTGCTTTTTCCTGCTCCTCTTAGCATGATAAACAAGATTCAAAGAGAATGAGATGCCAGCTCCTTTCATTCAGTCAGTAGCTTCAATCATTTCTGGACGTTTTTCAATGGCAAAAATCAATGAATATTGTAAATGCACAAACAGTAATTTCTCCGCATTGCAAGGTGCAATTCTGAAATTTTTTGCTTTTTCCTGCTCCTCTTAGCATGATAAAGAAGATTCAAAGAGAGTGAGATGCCAGCTCCTTTCATTCAGTCAGTAGCTTCAAACATTTCTGGTATATGAATAACATGATGTTTTTCAATGGCAAAAATCAATGAATATTGTAAATGCACAAACAGTAATTTCTCCGCATTGCAAGGTGCAATTCTGAAATTTTTTGCTTTTTCCTGCTCCTCTTAGCATGATAAAGAAGATTCAAAGAGAGTGAGATGCCAGCTCCTTTCATTCAGTCAGTAGCTTCAATCATTTCTGGACGTTTTTCAATGGCAAAAATCAATGAATATTGTAAATGCACAAACAGTAATTTCTCCGCATTGCAAGGGGCAATTCTGAATTTTTTTGCTTTTTCCTGCTCCTCTTAGCATGATAAAGAAGATTCAAAGAGAGTGAGATGCCAGCTCCTTTCATTCAGTCAGTAGCTTCAATCATTTCTGGACGTTTTTCAATGGCAAAAATCAATGAATATTGTAAATGCACAAACAGTAATTTCTCCGCATTGCAAGGTGCAATTCTGAAATTTTTTGCTTTTTCCTGCTCCTCTTAGCATGATAAAGAAGATTCAAAGAGAGTGAGATGCCAGCTCCTTTCATTCAGTCAGTAGCTTCAAACATTTCTGGTATATGAATAACATGATGTTTTTCAATGGCAAAAATCAATGAATATTGTAAATGCACAAACAGTAATTTCTCCGCATTGCAAGGTGCAATTCTGAAATTTTTTGCTTTTTCCTGCTCCTCTTAGCATGATAAACAAGATTCAAAGAGAGTGAGATGCCAGCTCCTTTCATTCAGTCAGTAGCTTCAATCATTTCTGGACGTTTTTCAATGGCAAAAATCAATGAATATTGTAAATGCACAAACAGTAATTTCTCCGCATTGCAAGGTGCAATTCTGAAATTTTTTGCTTTTTCCTGCTCCTCTTAGCATGATAAAGAAGATTCAAAGAGAGTGAGATGCCAGCTCCTTTCATTCAGTCAGTAGCTTCAAACATTTCTGGTATATGAATAACATGATATTTTTCAATGGCAAAAATCAATGAATATTGTAAATGCACAAACAGTAATTTCTCCGCATTGAAAGGTGCAATTCTGAAATTTTTTGCTTTTTCCTGCTCCTCTTAGCATGATAAAGAAGATTCAAAGAGAGTGAGATGCCAGCTCCTTTCATTCAGTCAGTAGCTTCAATCATTTCTGGACGTTTTTCAATGGCAAAAATCAATGAATATTGTAAATGCACAAACAGTAATTTCTCCGCATTGCAAGGTGCAATTCTGAAATTTTTTGCTTTTTCCTGCTCCTCTTAGCATGATAAACAAGATTCAAAGAGAGTGAGATGCCAGCTCCTTTCATTCAGTCAGTAGCTTCAAACATTTCTGGTATATGAATAACGATGTTTTTCAATGGCAAAAATCAATGAATATTGTAAATGCACAAACAGTAATTTCTCCGCATTGCAAGGTGCAATTCTGAAATTTTTTGCTTTTTCCTGCTCCTCTTAGCATGATAAAGAAGATTCAAAGAGAGTGAGATGCCAGCTCCTTTCATTCAGTCAGTAGCTTCAATCATTTCTGGACGTTTTTCAATGGCAAAAATCAATGAATATTGTAAATGCACAAACAGTAATTTCTCCGCATTGCAAGGTGCAATTCTGAATTTTTTTGCTTTTTCCTGCTCCTCTTAGCATGATAAAGAAGATTCAAAGAGAGTGAGATGCCAGCTCCTTTCATTCAGTCAGTAGCTTCAATCATTTCTGGACGTTTTTCAATGGCAAAAATCAATGAATATTGTAAATGCACAAACAGTAATTTCTCCGCATTGCAAGGTGCAATTCTGAAATTTTTTGCTTTTTCCTGCTCCTCTTAGCATGATAAAGAAGATTCAAAGAGAGTGAGATGCCAGCTCCTTTCATTCAGTCAGTAGCTTCAAACATTTCTGGTATATGAATAACATGATATTTTTCAATGGCAAAAATCAATGAATATTGTAAATGCACAAACAGTAATTTCTCCGCATTGAAAGGTGCAATTCTGAAATTTTTTGCTTTTTCCTGCTCCTCTTAGCATGATAAAGAAGATTCAAAGAGAGTGAGATGCCAGCTCCTTTCATTCAGTCAGTAGCTTCAATCATTTCTGGACGTTTTTCAATGGCAAAAATCAATGAATATTGTAAATGCACAAACAGTAATTTCTCCGCATTGCAAGGTGCAATTCTGAAATTTTTTGCTTTTTCCTGCTCCTCTTAGCATGATAAACAAGATTCAAACAGAGTGAGATGCCAGCTCCTTTCATTCAGTCAGTAGCTTCAATCATTTCTGGACGTTTTTCAATGGCAAAAATCAATGAATATTGTAAATGCACAAACAGTAATTTCTCCGCATTGCAAGGTGAAATTCTGAAATTTTTTGCTTTTTTCTGCTCCTCTTAGCATGATAAAGAAGATTCAAAGAGAGTGAGAAGCCAGCTCCTTTCATTCAGTCAGTAGCTTCAAACATTTCTGGTATATGAATAACATGATGTTTTTCAATGGCAAAAATCAATGAATATTGTAAATGCACAAACAGTAATTTCTCCGCATTGCAAGGTGCAATTCTGAAATTTTTTGCTTTTTCCTGCTCCTCTTAGCATGATAAAGAAGATTCAAAGAGAGTGAGATGCCAGCTCCTTTCATTCAGTCAGTAGCTTCAAACATTTCTGGTATATGAATAACATGATGTTTTTCAATGGCAAAAATCAATGAATATTGTAAATGCACAAACAGTAATTTCTCCGCATTGCAAGGTGCAATTCTGAATTTTTTTGCTTTTTCCTGCTCCTCTTAGCATGATAAACAAGATTCAAAGAGAGTGAGATGCCAGCTCCTTTCATTCAGTCAGTAGCTTCAATCATTTCTGGACGTTTTTCAATGGCAAAAATCAATGAATATTGTAAATGCACAAACAGTAATTTCTCCGCATTGCAAGGTGCAATTCTGAAATTTTTTGCTTTTTCCTGCTCCTCTTAGCATGATAAAGAAGATTCAAAGAGAGTGAGATGCCAGCTCCTTTCATTCAGTCAGTAGCTTCAAACATTTCTGGTATATGAATAACATGATATTTTTCAATGGCAAAAATCAATGAATATTGTAAATGCACAAACAGTAATTTCTCCGCATTGAAAGGTGCAATTCTGAAATTTTTTGCTTTTTCCTGCTCCTCTTAGCATGATAAAGAAGATTCAAAGAGAGTGAGATGCCAGCTCCTTTCATTCAGTCAGTAGCTTCAATCATTTCTGGACGTTTTTCAATGGCAAAAATCAATGAATATTGTAAATGCACAAACAGTAATTTCTCCGCATTGCAAGGTGCAATTCTGAAATTTTTTGCTTTTTCCTGCTCCTCTTAGCATGATAAACAAGATTCAAACAGAGTGAGATGCCAGCTCCTTTCATTCAGTCAGTAGCTTCAATCATTTCTGGACGTTTTTCAATGGCAAAAATCAATGAATATTGTAAATGCACAAACAGTAATTTCTCCGCATTGCAAGGTGAAATTCTGAAATTTTTTGCTTTTTTCTGCTCCTCTTAGCATGATAAAGAAGATTCAAAGATAGTGAGATGCCAGCTCCTTTCATTCAGTCAGTAGCTTCAAACATTTCTGGTATATGAATAACATGATGTTTTTCAATGGCAAAAATCAATGAATATTGTAAATGCACAAACAGTAATTTCTCCGCATTGCAAGGTGCAATTCTGAAATTTTTTGCTTTTTCCTGCTCCTCTTAGCATGATAAAGAAGATTCAAAGAGAGTGAGATGCCAGCTCCTTTCATTCAGTCAGTAGCTTCAAACATTTCTGGTATATGAATAACATGATGTTTTTCAATGGCAAAAATCAATGAATATTGTAAATGCACAAACAGTAATTTCTCCGCATTGCAAGGTGCAATTCTGAAATTTTTTGCTTTTTCCTGCTCCTCTAAGCATGATAAAGAAGATTCAAAGAGAGTGAGATGCCAGCTCCTTTCATTCAGTCAGTAGCTTCAATCATTTCTGGACGTTTTTCAATGGCAAAAATCAATGAATATTGTAAATGCACAAACAGTAATTTCTCCGCATTGCAAGGTGCAATTCTGAAATTTTTTGCTTTTTCCTGCTCCTCTTAGCATGATAAACAAGATTCAAAGAGAATGAGATGCCAGCTCCTTTCATTCAGTCAGTAGCTTCAATCATTTCTGGACGTTTTTCAATGGCAAAAATCAATGAATATTGTAAATGCACAAACAGTAATTTCTCCGCATTGCAAGGTGCAATTCTGAAATTTTTTGCTTTTTCCTGCTCCTCTTAGCATGATAAAGAAGATTCAAAGAGAGTGAGATGCCAGCTCCTTTCATTCAGTCAGTAGCTTCAAACATTTCTGGTATATGAATAACATGATGTTTTTCAATGGCAAAAATCAATGAATATTGTAAATGCACAAACAGTAATTTCTCCGCATTGCAAGGTGCAATTCTGAAATTTTTTGCTTTTTCCTGCTCCTCTTAGCATGATAAAGAAGATTCAAAGAGAGTGAGATGCCAGCTCCTTTCATTCAGTCAGTAGCTTCAATCATTTCTGGACGTTTTTCAATGGCAAAAATCAATGAATATTGTAAATGCACAAACAGTAATTTCTCCGCATTGCAAGGTGCAATTCTGAATTTTTTTGCTTTTTCCTGCTCCTCTTAGCATGATAAAGAAGATTCAAAGAGAGTGAGATGCCAGCTCCTTTCATTCAGTCAGTAGCTTCAATCATTTCTGGATGTTTTTCAATGGCAAAAATCAATGAATATTGTAAATGCACAAACAGTAATTTCTCCGCATTGCAAGGTGCAATTCTGAAATTTTTTGCTTTTTCCTGCTCCTCTTAGCATGATAAAGAAGATTCAAAGAGAGTGAGATGCCAGCTCCTTTCATTCAGTCAGTAGCTTCAAACATTTCTGGTATATGAATAACGATGTTTTTCAATGGCAAAAATCAATGAATATTGTAAATGCACAAACAGTAATTTCTCCGCATTGCAAGGTGCAATTCTGAAATTTTTTGCTTTTTCCTGCTCCTCTTAGCATGATAAACAAGATTCAAAGAGAGTGAGATGCCAGCTCCTGTCATTCAGTCAGTAGCTTCAATCATTTCTGGACGTTTTTCAATGGCAAAAATCAATGAATATTGTAAATGCACAAACAGTAATTTCTCCGCATTGCAAGGTGCAATTCTGAAATTTTTTGCTTTTTCCTGCTCCTCTTAGCATGATAAAGAAGATTCAAAGAGAGTGAGATGCCAGCTCCTTTCATTCAGTCAGTAGCTTCAAACATTTCTGGTATATGAATAACATGATGTTTTTCAATGGCAAAAATCAATGAATATTGTAAATGCACAAACAGTAATTTCTCCGCATTGCAAGGTGCAATTCTGAAATTTTTTGCTTTTTCCTGCTCCTCTTAGCATGATAAAGAAGATTCAAAGAGAGTGAGATGCCAGCTCCTTTCATTCAGTCAGTAGCTTCAATCATTTCTGGACGTTTTTCAATGGCAAAAATCAATGAATATTGTAAATGCACAAACAGTAATTTCTCCGCATTGCAAGGTGCAATTCTGAATTTTTTTGCTTTTTCCTGCTCCTCTTAGCATGATAAAGAAGATTCAAAGAGAGTGAGATGCCAGCTCCTTTCATTCAGTCAGTAGCTTCAATCATTTCTGGACGTTTTTCAATGGCAAAAATCAATGAATATTGTAAATGCACAAACAGTAATTTCTCCGCATTGCAAGGTGCAATTCTGAATTTTTTTGCTTTTTCCTGCTCCTCTTAGCATGATAAACAAGATTCAAAGAGAGTGAGATGCCAGCTCCTTTCATTCAGTCAGTAGCTTCAATCATTTCTGGATGTTTTTCAATGGCAAAAATCAATGAATATTGTAAATGCACAAACAGTAATTTCTCCGCATTGCAAGGTGCAATTCTGAAATTTTTTGCTTTTTTCTGCTCCTCTTAGCATGATAAAGAAGATTCAAAGAGAGTGAGATGCCAGCTCCTTTCATTCAGTCAGTAGCTTCAAACATTTCTGGTATATGAATAACATGATGTTTTTCAATGGCAAAAATCAATGAATATTGTAAATGCACAAACAGTAATTTCTCCGCATTGCAAGGTGCAATTCTGAAATTTTTTGCTTTTTCCTGCTCCTCTTAGCATGATAAAGAAGATTCAAAGAGAGTGAGATGCCAGCTCCTTTCATTCAGTCAGTAGCTTCAAACATTTCTGGTATATGAATAACATGATGTTTTTCAATGGCAAAAATCAATGAATATTGTAAATGCACAAACAGTAATTTCTCCGCATTGCAAGGTGCAATTCTGAAATTTTTTTTACTTTT
Organism: Phyllobates terribilis; assembly: GCF_046119375.1. Taxonomy (NCBI): domain Eukaryota; kingdom Metazoa; phylum Chordata; class Amphibia; order Anura; family Dendrobatidae; genus Phyllobates; species Phyllobates terribilis. The sequence continues at coordinate 23,455 of NW_027365982.1, forward strand.
TCCTGCTCCTCTAAGCATGATAAAGAAGATTCAAAGAGAGTGAGATGCCAGCTCCTTTCATTCAGTCAGTAGCTTCAATCATTTCTGGACGTTTTTCAATGGCAAAAATCAATGAATATTGTAAATGCACAAACAGTAATTTCTCCGCATTGCAAGGTGCAATTCTGAAATTTTTTGCTTTTTCCTGCTCCTCTTAGCATGATAAACAAGATTCAAAGAGAATGAGATGCCAGCTCCTTTCATTCAGTCAGTAGCTTCAATCATTTCTGGACGTTTTTCAATGGCAAAAATCAATGAATATTGTAAATGCACAAACAGTAATTTCTCCGCATTGCAAGGTGCAATTCTGAAATTTTTTGCTTTTTCCTGCTCCTCTTAGCATGATAAAGAAGATTCAAAGAGAGTGAGATGCCAGCTCCTTTCATTCAGTCAGTAGCTTCAAACATTTCTGGTATATGAATAACATGATGTTTTTCAATGGCAAAAATCAATGAATATTGTAAATGCACAAACAGTAATTTCTCCGCATTGCAAGGTGCAATTCTGAAATTTTTTGCTTTTTCCTGCTCCTCTTAGCATGATAAAGAAGATTCAAAGAGAGTGAGATGCCAGCTCCTTTCATTCAGTCAGTAGCTTCAATCATTTCTGGACGTTTTTCAATGGCAAAAATCAATGAATATTGTAAATGCACAAACAGTAATTTCTCCGCATTGCAAGGGGCAATTCTGAATTTTTTTGCTTTTTCCTGCTCCTCTTAGCATGATAAAGAAGATTCAAAGAGAGTGAGATGCCAGCTCCTTTCATTCAGTCAGTAGCTTCAATCATTTCTGGACGTTTTTCAATGGCAAAAATCAATGAATATTGTAAATGCACAAACAGTAATTTCTCCGCATTGCAAGGTGCAATTCTGAAATTTTTTGCTTTTTCCTGCTCCTCTTAGCATGATAAAGAAGATTCAAAGAGAGTGAGATGCCAGCTCCTTTCATTCAGTCAGTAGCTTCAAACATTTCTGGTATATGAATAACATGATGTTTTTCAATGGCAAAAATCAATGAATATTGTAAATGCACAAACAGTAATTTCTCCGCATTGCAAGGTGCAATTCTGAAATTTTTTGCTTTTTCCTGCTCCTCTTAGCATGATAAACAAGATTCAAAGAGAGTGAGATGCCAGCTCCTTTCATTCAGTCAGTAGCTTCAATCATTTCTGGACGTTTTTCAATGGCAAAAATCAATGAATATTGTAAATGCACAAACAGTAATTTCTCCGCATTGCAAGGTGCAATTCTGAAATTTTTTGCTTTTTCCTGCTCCTCTTAGCATGATAAAGAAGATTCAAAGAGAGTGAGATGCCAGCTCCTTTCATTCAGTCAGTAGCTTCAAACATTTCTGGTATATGAATAACATGATATTTTTCAATGGCAAAAATCAATGAATATTGTAAATGCACAAACAGTAATTTCTCCGCATTGAAAGGTGCAATTCTGAAATTTTTTGCTTTTTCCTGCTCCTCTTAGCATGATAAAGAAGATTCAAAGAGAGTGAGATGCCAGCTCCTTTCATTCAGTCAGTAGCTTCAATCATTTCTGGACGTTTTTCAATGGCAAAAATCAATGAATATTGTAAATGCACAAACAGTAATTTCTCCGCATTGCAAGGTGCAATTCTGAAATTTTTTGCTTTTTCCTGCTCCTCTTAGCATGATAAACAAGATTCAAAGAGAGTGAGATGCCAGCTCCTTTCATTCAGTCAGTAGCTTCAAACATTTCTGGTATATGAATAACGATGTTTTTCAATGGCAAAAATCAATGAATATTGTAAATGCACAAACAGTAATTTCTCCGCATTGCAAGGTGCAATTCTGAAATTTTTTGCTTTTTCCTGCTCCTCTTAGCATGATAAAGAAGATTCAAAGAGAGTGAGATGCCAGCTCCTTTCATTCAGTCAGTAGCTTCAATCATTTCTGGACGTTTTTCAATGGCAAAAATCAATGAATATTGTAAATGCACAAACAGTAATTTCTCCGCATTGCAAGGTGCAATTCTGAATTTTTTTGCTTTTTCCTGCTCCTCTTAGCATGATAAAGAAGATTCAAAGAGAGTGAGATGCCAGCTCCTTTCATTCAGTCAGTAGCTTCAATCATTTCTGGACGTTTTTCAATGGCAAAAATCAATGAATATTGTAAATGCACAAACAGTAATTTCTCCGCATTGCAAGGTGCAATTCTGAAATTTTTTGCTTTTTCCTGCTCCTCTTAGCATGATAAAGAAGATTCAAAGAGAGTGAGATGCCAGCTCCTTTCATTCAGTCAGTAGCTTCAAACATTTCTGGTATATGAATAACATGATGTTTTTCAATGGCAAAAATCAATGAATATTGTAAATGCACAAACAGTAATTTCTCCGCATTGCAAGGTGCAATTCTGAATTTTTTTGCTTTTTCCTGCTCCTCTTAGCATGATAAACAAGATTCAAAGAGAGTGAGATGCCAGCTCCTTTCATTCAGTCAGTAGCTTCAATCATTTCTGGACGTTTTTCAATGGCAAAAATCAATGAATATTGTAAATGCACAAACAGTAATTTCTCCGCATTGCAAGGTGCAATTCTGAAATTTTTTGCTTTTTCCTGCTCCTCTTAGCATGATAAAGAAGATTCAAAGAGAGTGAGATGCCAGCTCCTTTCATTCAGTCAGTAGCTTCAAACATTTCTGGTATATGAATAACATGATATTTTTCAATGGCAAAAATCAATGAATATTGTAAATGCACAAACAGTAATTTCTCCGCTTTGAAAGGTGCAATTCTGAAATTTTTTGCTTTTTCCTGCTCCTCTTAGCATGATAAAGAAGATTCAAAGAGAGTGAGATGCCAGCTCCTTTCATTCAGTCAGTAGCTTCAATCATTTCTGGACGTTTTTCAATGGCAAAAATCAATGAATATTGTAAATGCACAAACAGTAATTTCTCCGCATTGCAAGGTGCAATTCTGAAATTTTTTGCTTTTTCCTGCTCCTCTTAGCATGATAAACAAGATTCAAACAGAGTGAGATGCCAGCTCCTTTCATTCAGTCAGTAGCTTCAATCATTTCTGGACGTTTTTCAATGGCAAAAATCAATGAATATTGTAAATGCACAAACAGTAATTTCTCCGCATTGCAAGGTGAAATTCTGAAATTTTTTGCTTTTTTCTGCTCCTCTTAGCATGATAAAGAAGATTCAAAGAGAGTGAGATGCCAGCTCCTTTCATTCAGTCAGTAGCTTCAAACATTTCTGGTATATGAATAACATGATGTTTTTCAATGGCAAAAATCAATGAATATTGTAAATGCACAAACAGTAATTTCTCCGCATTGCAGGGTGCAATTCTGAAATTTTTTGCTTTTTCCTGCTCCTCTTAGCATGATAAAGAAGATTCAAAGAGAGTGAGATGCCAGCTCCTTTCATTCAGTCAGTAGCTTCAATCATTTCTGGACGTTTTTCAATGGCAAAAATCAATGAATATTGTAAATGCACAAACAGTAATTTCTCCGCATTGCAAGGTGCAATTCTGAAATTTTTTGCTTTTTCCTGCTCCTCTTAGCATCATAAAGAAGATTCAAAGAGAGTGAGATGCCAGCTCCTTTCATTCAGTCAGTAGCTTCAAACATTTCTGGTATATGAATAACATGATGTTTTTCAATGGCAAAAATCAATGAATATTGTAAATGCACAAACAGTAATTTCTCCGCATTGCAAGGTGCAATTCTGAAATTTTTTGCTTTTTCCTGCTCCTCTTAGCATGATAAAGAAGATTCAAAGAGAGTGAGATGCCAGCTCCTTTCATTCAGTAAGTAGCTTCAATCATTTCTGGACGTTATTCAATGGCAAAAATCAATGAATATTGTAAATGCACAAACAGTAATTTCTCCGCATTGCAAGGTGCAATTCTGAAATTTTTTGCTTTTTCCTGCTCCTCTTAGCATGATAAACAAGATTCAAAGAGAATGAGATGCCAGCTCCTTTCATTCAGTCAGTAGCTTCAATCATTTCTGGACGTTTTTCAATGGCAAAAATCAATGAATATTGTAAATGCACAAACAGTAATTTCTCCGCATTGCAAGGTGCAATTCTGAAATTTTTTGCTTTTTCCTGCTCCTCTTAGCATGATAAAGAAGATTCAAAGAGAGTGAGATGCCAGCTCCTTTCATTCAGTCAGTAGCTTCAAACATTTCTGGTATATGAATAACATGATGTTTTTCAATGGCAAAAATCAATGAATATTGTAAATGCACAAACAGTAATTTCTCCGCATTGCAAGGTGCAATTCTGAAATTTTTTGCTTTTTCCTGCTCCTCTTAGCATGATAAAGAAGATTCAAAGAGAGTGAGATGCCAGCTCCTTTCATTCAGTCAGTAGCTTCAATCATTTCTGGACGTTTTTCAATGGCAAAAATCAATGAATATTGTAAATGCACAAACAGTAATTTCTCCGCATTGCAAGGTGCAATTCTGAATTTTTTTGCTTTTTCCTGCTCCTCTTAGCATGATAAAGAAGATTCAAAGAGAGTGAGATGCCAGCTCCTTTCATTCAGTCAGTAGCTTCAATCATTTCTGGACGTTTTTCAATGGCAAAAATCAATGAATATTGTAAATGCACAAACAGTAATTTCTCCGCATTGCAAGGTGCAATTCTGAAATTTTTTGCTTTTTCCTGCTCCTCTTAGCATGATAAAGAAGATTCAAAGAGAGTGAGATGCCAGCTCCTTTCATTCAGTCAGTAGCTTCAAACATTTCTGGTATATGAATAATATGATATTTTTCAATGGCAAAAATCAATGAATATTGTAAATGCACAAACAGTAATTTCTCCGCATTGAAAGGTGCAATTCTGAAATTTTTTGCTTTTTCCTGCTCCTCTTAGCATGATAAAGAAGATTCAAAGAGAGTGAGATGCCAGCTCCTTTCATTCAGTCAGTAGCTTCAATCATTTCTGGACGTTTTTCAATGGCAAAAATCAATGAATATTGTAAATGCACAAACAGTAATTTCTCCGCATTGCAAGGTGCAATTCTGAATTTTTTTGCTTTTTCCTGCTCCTCTTAGCATGATAAACAAGATTCAAACAGAGTGAGATGCCAGCTCCTTTCATTCAGTCAGTAGCTTCAATCATTTCTGGACGTTTTTCAATGGCAAAAATCAATGAATATTGTAAATGCACAAACAGTAATTTCTCCGCATTGCAAGGTGCAATTCTGAAATTTTTTGCTTTTTTCTGCTCCTCTTAGCATGATAAAGAAGATTCAAAGAGAGTGAGATGCCAGCTCCTTTCATTCAGTCAGTAGCTTCAAACATTTCTGGTATATGAATAACATGATGTTTTTCAATGGCAAAAATCAATGAATATTGTAAATGCACAAACAGTAATTTCTCCGCATTGCAAGGTGCAATTCTGAAATTTTTTGCTTTTTCCTGCTCCTCTTAGCATGATAAAGAAGATTCAAAGAGAGTGAGATGCCAGCTCCTTTCATTCAGTCAGTAGCTTCAATCATTTCTGGACGTTTTTCAATGGCAAAAATCAATGAATATTGTAAATGCACAAACAGTAATTTCTCCGCATTGCAAGGTGCAATTCTGAATTTTTTTGCTTTTTCCTGCTCCTCTTATCATGATAAAGAAGATTCAAAGAGAGTGAGATGCCAGCTCCTTTCATTCAGTCACTAGCTTCAATCATTTCTGGACGTTTTTCAATGGCAAAAATCAATGAATATTGTAAATGCACGAACAGTAATTTCTCCGCATTGCAAGGTGCAATTCTGAAATTTTTTGCTTTTTCCTGCTCCTCTTAGCATGATAAAGAAGATTCAAAGAGAGTGAGATGCCAGCTCCTTTCATTCAGTCAGTAGCTTCAAACATTTCTGGTATATGAATAACATGATATTTTTCAATCCCAAAAATCAATGAATATTGTAAATGCACAAACAGTAATTTCTCCGCATTGAAAGGTGCAATTCTGAAATTTTTTGCTTTTTCCTGCTCCTCTTAGCATGATAAAGAAGATTCAAAGAGAGTGAGATGCCAGCTCCTTTCATTCAGTCAGTAGCTTCAATCATTTCTGGACGTTTTTCAATGGCAAAAATCAATGAATATTGTAAATGCACAAACAGTAATTTCTCCGCATTGCAAGGTGCAATTCTGAAATTTTTTGCTTTTTCCTGCTCCTCTTAGCATGATAAACAAGATTCAAAGAGAGTGAGATGCCAGCTCCTTTCATTCAGTCAGTAGCTTCAATCATTTCTGGACGTTTTTCAATGGCAAAAATCAATGAATATTGTAAATGCACAAACAGTAATTTCTCCGCATTGCAAGGTGAAATTCTGAAATTTTTTGCTTTTTTCTGCTCCTCTTAGCATGATAAAGAAGATTCAAAGAGAGTGAGATGCCAGCTCCTTTCATTCAGTCAGTAGCTTCAAACATTTCTGGTATATGAATAACATGATGTTTTTCAATGGCAAAAATCAATGAATATTGTAAATGCACAAACAGTAATTTCTCCGCATTGCAAGGTGCAATTCTGAAATTTTTTGCTTTTTCCTGCTCCTCTTAGCATGATAAAGAAGATTCAAAGAGAGTGAGATGCCAGCTCCTTTCATTCAGTCAGTAGCTTCAATCATTTCTGGACGTTTTTCAATGGCAAAAATCAATGAATATTGTAAATGCACAAACAGTAATTTCTCCGCATTGCAAGGTGCAATTCTGAAATTTTTTGCTTTTTCCTGCTCCTCTTAGCATGATAAAGAAGATTCAAAGAGAGTGAGATGCCAGCTCCTTTCATTCAGTCAGTAGCTTCAAACATTTCTGGTATATGAATAACATGATGTTTTTCAATGGCAAAAATCAATGAATATTGTAAATGCACAAACAGTAATTTCTCCGCATTGCAAGGTGCAATTCTGAAATTTTTTGCTTTTTCCTGCTCCTCTTAGCATGATAAAGAAGATTCAAAGAGAGTGAGATGCCAGCTCCTTTCATTCAGTAAGTAGCTTCAATCATTTCTGGACGTTATTCAATGGCAAAAATCAATGAATATTGTAAATGCACAAACAGTAATTTCTCCGCATTGCAAGGTGCAATTCTGAAATTTTTTGCTTTTTCCTGCTCCTCTTAGCATGATAAACAAGATTCAAAGAGAATGAGATGCCAGCTCCTTTCATTCAGTCAGTAGCTTCAATCATTTCTGGACGTTTTTCAATGGCAAAAATCAATGAATATTGTAAATGCACAAACAGTAATTTCTCCGCATTGCAAGGTGCAATTCTGAAATTTTTTGCTTTTTCCTGCTCCTCTTAGCATGATAAAGAAGATTCAAAGAGAGTGAGATGCCAGCTCCTTTCATTCAGTCAGTAGCTTCAAACATTTCTGGTATATGAATAACATGATGTTTTTCAATGGCAAAAATCAATGAATATTGTAAATGCACAAACAGTAATTTCTCCGCATTGCAAGGTGCAATTCTGAAATTTTTTGCTTTTTCCTGCTCCTCTTAGCATGATAAAGAAGATTCAAAGAGAGTGAGATGCCAGCTCCTTTCATTCAGTCAGTAGCTTCAATCATTTCTGGACGTTTTTCAATGGCAAAAATCAATGAATATTGTAAATGCACAAACAGTAATTTCTCCGCATTGCAAGGTGCAATTCTGAATTTTTTTGCTTTTTCCTGCTCCTCTTAGCATGATAAAGAAGATTCAAAGAGAGTGAGATGCCAGCTCCTTTCATTCAGTCAGTAGCTTCAATCATTTCTGGACGTTTTTCAATGGCAAAAATCAATGAATATTGTAAATGCACAAACAGTAATTTCTCCGCATTGCAAGGTGCAATTCTGAAATTTTTTGCTTTTTCCTGCTCCTCTTAGCATGATAAAGAAGATTCAAAGAGAGTGAGATGCCAGCTCCTTTCATTCAGTCAGTAGCTTCAAACATTTCTGGTATATGAATAACATGATATTTTTCAATGGCAAAAATCAATGAATATTGTAAATGCACAAACAGTAATTTCTCCGCATTGAAAGGTGCAATTCTGAAATTTTTTGCTTTTTCCTGCTCCTCTTAGCATGATAAAGAAGATTCAAAGAGAGTGAGATGCCAGCTCCTTTCATTCAGTCAGTAGCTTCAATCATTTCTGGACGTTTTTCAATGGCAAAAATCAATGAATATTGTAAATGCACAAACAGTAATTTCTCCGCATTGCAAGGTGCAATTCTGAATTTTTTTGCTTTTTCCTGCTCCTCTTAGCATGATAAACAAGATTCAAACAGAGTGAGATGCCAGCTCCTTTCATTCAGTCAGTAGCTTCAATCATTTCTGGACGTTTTTCAATGGCAAAAATCAATGAATATTGTAAATGCACAAACAGTAATTTCTCCGCATTGCAAGGTGCAATTCTGAATTTTTTTGCTTTTTCCTGCTCCTCTTAGCATGATAAAGAAGATTCAAAGAGAGTGAGATGCCAGCTCCTTTCATTCAGTCAGTAGCTTCAATCATTTCTGGACGTTTTTCAATGGCAAAAATCAATGAATATTGTAAATGCACAAACAGTAATTTCTCCGCATTGCAAGGTGCAATTCTGAAATTTTTTGCTTTTTCCTGCTCCTCTTAGCATGATAAAGAAGATTCAAAGAGAGTGAGATGCCAGCTCCTTTCATTCAGTCAGTAGCTTCAAACATTTCTGGTATATGAATAACATGATATTTTTCAATGGCAAAAATCAATGAATATTGTAAATGCACAAACAGTAATTTCTCCGCATTGAAAGGTGCAATTCTGAAATTTTTTGCTTTTTCCTGCTCCTCTTAGCATGATAAAGAAGATTCAAAGAGAGTGAGATGCCAGCTCCTTTCATTCAGTCAGTAGCTTCAATCATTTCTGGACGTTTTTCAATGGCAAAAATCAATGAATATTGTAAATGCACAAACAGTAATTTCTCCGCATTGCAAGGTGCAATTCTGAATTTTTTTGCTTTTTCCTGCTCCTCTTAGCATGATAAACAAGATTCAAACAGAGTGAGATGCCAGCTCCTTTCATTCAGTCAGTAGCTTCAATCATTTCTGGACGTTTTTCAATGGCAAAAATCAATGAATATTGTAAATGCACAAACAGTAATTTCTCCGCATTGCAAGGTGCAATTCTGAAATTTTTTGCTTTTTTCTGCTCCTCTTAGCATGATAAAGAAGATTCAAAGAGAGTGAGATGCCAGCTCCTTTCATTCAGTCAGTAGCTTCAAACATTTCTGGTATATGAATAACATGATGTTTTTCAATGGCAAAAATCAATGAATATTGTAAATGCACAAACAGTAATTTCTCCGCATTGCAAGGTGCAATTCTGAAATTTTTTGCTTTTTCCTGCTCCTCTTAGCATGATAAAGAAGATTCAAAGAGAGTGAGATGCCAGCTCCTTTCATTCAGTCAGTAGCTTCAATCATTTCTGGACGTTTTTCAATGGCAAAAATCAATGAATATTGTAAATGCACAAACAGTAATTTCTCCGCATTGCAAGGTGCAATTCTGAATTTTTTTGCTTTTTCCTGCTCCTCTTAGCATGATAAAGAAGATTCAAAGAGAGTGAGATGCCAGCTCCTTTCATTCAGTCACTAGCTTCAATCATTTCTGGACGTTTTTCAATGGCAAAAATCAATGAATATTGTAAATGCACGAACAGTAATTTCTCCGCATTGCAAGGTGCAATTCTGAAATTTTTTGCTTTTTCCTGCTCCTCTTAGCATGATAAAGAAGATTCAAAGAGAGTGAGATGCCAGCTCCTTTCATTCAGTCAGTAGCTTCAAACATTTCTGGTATATGAATAACATGATGTTTTTCAATGGCAAAAATCAATGAATATTGTAAATGCACAAACAGTAATTTCTCCGCATTGCAAGGTGCAATTCTGAAATTTTTTGCTTTTTCCTGCTCCTCTTAGCATGATAAAGAAGATTCAAAGAGAGTGAGATGCCAGCTCCTTTCATTTAGTAAGTAGCTTCAATCATTTCTGGACGTTTTTCAATGGCAAAAATCAATGAATATTGTAAATGCACAAACAGTAATTTCTCCGCATTGCAAGGTGCAATTCTGAAATTTTTTGCTTTTTCCTGCTCCTCTTAGCATGATAAACAAGATTCAAAGAGAGTGAGATGCCAGCTCCTTTCATTCAGTCAGTAGCTTCAATCATTTCTGGACGTTTTTCAATGGCAAAAATCAATGAATATTGTAAATGCACAAACAGTAATTTCTCCGCATTGCAAGGTGCAATTCTGAAATTTTTTGCTTTTTCCTGCTCCTCTTAGCATGATAAACAAGATTCAAACAGAGTGAGATGCCAGCTCCTTTCATTCAGTCAGTAGCTTCAATCATTTCTGGACGTTTTTCAATGGCAAAAATCAATGAATATTGTAAATGCACAAACAGTAATTTCTCCGCATTGCAAGGTGCAATTCTGAAATTTTTTGCTTTTTTCTGCTCCTCTTAGCATGATAAAGAAGATTCAAAGAGAGTGAGATGCCAGCTCCTTTCATTCAGTCAGTAGCTTCAAACATTTCTGGTATATGAATAACATGATGTTTTTCAATGGCAAAAATCAATGAATATTGTAAATGCACAAACAGTAATTTCTCCGCATTGCAAGGTGCAATTCTGAAATTTTTTGCTTTTTCCTGCTCCTCTTAGCATGATAAAGAAGATTCAAAGAGAGTGAGATGCCAGCTCCTTTCATTCAGTCAGTAGCTTCAATCATTTCTGGACGTTTTTCAATGGCAAAAATCAGTGAATATTGTAAATGCACAAACAGTAATTTCTCCGCATTGCAAGGTGCAATTCTGAAATTTTTTGCTTTTTCCTGCTCCTCTTAGCAAGATAAACCGGATTCAAAGAGAGTGAGATGCCAGCTCCTTTCATTCAGTCAGTAGCTTCAATCATTTCTGGACGTTTTTCAATGGCAAAAATCAATGAATATTGTAAATGCACAAACAGTAATTTCTCCGCATTGCAAGGTGCAATTCTGAAATTTTTTGCTTTTTCCTGCTCCTCTTAGCATGATAAAGAAGATTCAAAGAGAGTGAGATGCCAGCTCCTTTCATTCAGTCAGTAGCTTCAAACATTTCTGGTATATGAATAACATGATGTTTTTCAATGGCAAAAATCAATGAATATTGTAAATGCACAAACAGTAATTTCTCCGCATTGCAAGGTGCAATTCTGAAATTTTTTGCTTTTTCCTGCTCCTCTTAGCATGATAAAGAAGATTCAAAGAGAGTGAGATGCCAGCTCCTTTCATTCAGTCAGTAGCTTCAATCATTTCTGGACGTTTTTCAATGGCAAAAATCAATGAATATTGTAAATGCACAAACAGTAATTTCTCCGCATTGCAAGGTGCAATTCTGAATTTTTTTGCTTTTTCCTGCTCCTCTTAGCATGATAAAGAAGATTCAAAGAGAGTGAGATGCCAGCTCCTTTCATTCAGTCAGTAGCTTCAATCATTTCTGGACGTTTTTCAATGGCAAAAATCAATGAATATTGTAAATGCACAAACAGTAATTTCTCCGCATTGCAAGGTGCAATTCTGAAATTTTTTGCTTTTTCCTGCTCCTCTTAGCATGATAAAGAAGATTCAAAGAGAGTGAGATGCCAGCTCCTTTCATTCAGTCAGTAGCTTCAAACATTTCTGGTATATGAATAACATGATATTTTTCAATGGCAAAAATCAATGAATATTGTAAATGCACAAACAGTAATTTCTCCGCATTGAAAGGTGCAATTCTGAAATTTTTTGCTTTTTCCTGCTCCTCTTAGCATGATAAAGAAGATTCAAAGAGAGTGAGATGCCAGCTCCTTTCATTCAGTCAGTAGCTTCAATCATTTCTGGACGTTTTTCAATGGCAAAAATCAATGAATATTGTAAATGCACAAACAGTAATTTCTCCGCATTGCAAGGTGCAATTCTGAATTTTTTTGCTTTTTCCTGCTCCTCTTAGCATGATAAACAAGATTCAAACAGAGTGAGATGCCAGCTCCTTTCATTCAGTCAGTAGCTTCAATCATTTCTGGACGTTTTTCAATGGCAAAAATCAATGAATATTGTAAATGCACAAACAGTAATTTCTCCGCATTGCAAGGTGCAATTCTGAATTTTTTTGCTTTTTCCTGCTCCTCTTAGCATGATAAAGAAGATTCAAAGAGAGTGAGATGCCAGCTCCTTTCATTCAGTCAGTAGCTTCAATCATTTCTGGACGTTTTTCAATGGCAAAAATCAATGAATATTGTAAATGCACAAACAGTAATTTCTCCGCATTGCAAGGTGCAATTCTGAAATTTTTTGCTTTTTCCTGCTCCTCTTAGCATGATAAAGAAGATTCAAAGAGAGTGAGATGCCAGCTCCTTTCATTCAGTCAGTAGCTTCAAACATTTCTGGTATATGAATAACATGATATTTTTCAATGGCAAAAATCAATGAATATTGTAAATGCACAAACAGTAATTTCTCCGCATTGAAAGGTGCAATTCTGAAATTTTTTGCTTTTTCCTGCTCCTCTTAGCATGATAAAGAAGATTCAAAGAGAGTGAGATGCCAGCTCCTTTCATTCAGTCAGTAGCTTCAATCATTTCTGGACGTTTTTCAATGGCAAAAATCAATGAATATTGTAAATGCACAAACAGTAATTTCTCCGCATTGCAAGGTGCAATTCTGAATTTTTTTGCTTTTTCCTGCTCCTCTTAGCATGATAAACAAGATTCAAACAGAGTGAGATGCCAGCTCCTTTCATTCAGTCAGTAGCTTCAATCATTTCTGGACGTTTTTCAATGGCAAAAATCAATGAATATTGTAAATGCACAAACAGTAATTTCTCCGCATTGCAAGGTGCAATTCTGAAATTTTTTGCTTTTTTCTGCTCCTCTTAGCATGATAAAGAAGATTCAAAGAGAGTGAGATGCCAGCTCCTTTCATTCAGTCAGTAGCTTCAAACATTTCTGGTATATGAATAACATGATGTTTTTCAATGGCAAAAATCAATGAATATTGTAAATGCACAAACAGTAATTTCTCCGCATTGCAAGGTGCAATTCTGAAATTTTTTGCTTTTTCCTGCTCCTCTTAGCATGATAAAGAAGATTCAAAGAGAGTGAGATGCCAGCTCCTTTCATTCAGTCAGTAGCTTCAATCATTTCTGGACGTTTTTCAATGGCAAAAATCAATGAATATTGTAAATGCACAAACAGTAATTTCTCCGCATTGCAAGGTGCAATTCTGAATTTTTTTGCTTTTTCCTGCTCCTCTTAGCATGATAAAGAAGATTCAAAGAGAGTGAGATGCCAGCTCCTTTCATTCAGTCACTAGCTTCAATCATTTCTGGACGTTTTTCAATGGCAAAAATCAATGAATATTGTAAATGCACGAACAGTAATTTCTCCGCATTGCAAGGTGCAATTCTGAAATTTTTTGCTTTTTCCTGCTCCTCTTAGCATGATAAAGAAGATTCAAAGAGAGTGAGATGCCAGCTCCTTTCATTCAGTCAGTAGCTTCAAACATTTCTGGTATATGAATAACATGATGTTTTTCAATGGCAAAAATCAATGAATATTGTAAATGCACAAACAGTAATTTCTCCGCATTGCAAGGTGCAATTCTGAAATTTTTTGCTTTTTCCTGCTCCTCTTAGCATGATAAAGAAGATTCAAAGAGAGTGAGATGCCAGCTCCTTTCATTTAGTAAGTAGCTTCAATCATTTCTGGACGTTTTTCAATGGCAAAAATCAATGAATATTGTAAATGCACAAACAGTAATTTCTCCGCATTGCAAGGTGCAATTCTGAAATTTTTTGCTTTTTCCTGCTCCTCTTAGCATGATAAACAAGATTCAAAGAGAGTGAGATGCCAGCTCCTTTCATTCAGTCAGTAGCTTCAATCATTTCTGGACGTTTTTCAATGGCAAAAATCAATGAATATTGTAAATGCACAAACAGTAATTTCTCCGCATTGCAAGGTGCAATTCTGAAATTTTTTGCTTTTTCCTGCTCCTCTTAGCATGATAAACAAGATTCAAACAGAGTGAGATGCCAGCTCCTTTCATTCAGTCAGTAGCTTCAATCATTTCTGGACGTTTTTCAATGGCAAAAATCAATGAATATTGTAAATGCACAAACAGTAATTTCTCCGCATTGCAAGGTGCAATTCTGAAATTTTTTGCTTTTTTCTGCTCCTCTTAGCATGATAAAGAAGATTCAAAGAGAGTGAGATGCCAGCTCCTTTCATTCAGTCAGTAGCTTCAAACATTTCTGGTATATGAATAACATGATGTTTTTCAATGGCAAAAATCAATGAATATTGTAAATGCACAAACAGTAATTTCTCCGCATTGCAAGGTGCAATTCTGAAATTTTTTGCTTTTTCCTGCTCCTCTTAGCATGATAAAGAAGATTCAAAGAGAGTGAGATGCCAGCTCCTTTCATTCAGTCAGTAGCTTCAATCATTTCTGGACGTTTTTCAATGGCAAAAATCAGTGAATATTGTAAATGCACAAACAGTAATTTCTCCGCATTGCAAGGTGCAATTCTGAAATTTTTTGCTTTTTCCTGCTCCTCTTAGCAAGATAAACCGGATTCAAAGAGAGTGAGATGCCAGCTCCTTTCATTCAGTCAGTAGCTTCAATCATTTCTGGACGTTTTTCAATGGCAAAAATCAATGAATATTGTAAATGCACAAACAGTAATTTCTCCGCATTGCAAGGTGCAATTCTGAAATTTTTTGCTTTTTCCTGCTCCTCTTAGCATGATAAAGAAGATTCAAAGAGAGTGAGATGCCAGCTCCTTTCATTCAGTCAGTAGCTTCAATCATTTCTGGACGTTTTTCAATGGCAAAAATCAATGAATATTGTAAATGCACAAACAGTAATTTCTCCGCATTGCAAGGTGCAATTCTGAAATTTTTTGCTTTTTCCTGCTCCTCTTAGCATGATAAAGAAGATTCAAAGAGAGTGAGATGCCAGCTCCTTTCATTCAGTCAGTAGCTTCAATCATTTCTGGACGTTTTTCAATGGCAAAAATCAATGAATATTGTAAATGCACAAACAGTAATTTCTCCGCATTGCAAGGTGCAATTCTGAAATTTTTTGCTTTTTCCTGCTCCTCTTAGCATGATAAAGAAGATTCAAAGAGAGTGAGATGCCAGCTCCTTTCATTCAGTCAGTAGCTTCAAACATTTCTGGTATATGAATAACATGATGTTTTTCAATGGCAAAAATCAATGAATATTGTAAATGCACAAACAGTAATTTCTCCGCATTGCAAGGTGCAATTTTGAAATTTTTTGCTTTTTCCTGCTCCTCTTAGCATGATAAAGAAGATTCAAAGAGAGTGAGATGCCAGCTCCTTTCATTCAGTCAGTAGCTTCAAACATTTCTGGTATATGAATAACATGATGTTTTTCAATGGCAAAAATCAATGAATATTGTAAATGCACAAACAATAATTTCTCCGCATTGCAAGGTGCAATTCTGAAATTTTTTGCTTTTTCCTGCTCCTCTTAGCATGATAAAGAAGATTCAAAGAGAGTGAGATGCCAGCTCCTTTCATTCAGTCAGTAGCTTCAATCATTTCTGGACGTTTTTCAATGGCAAAAATCAATGAATATTGTAAATGCACAAACAGTAATTTCTCCGCATTGCAAGGTGCAATTCTGAATTTTTTTGCTTTTTCCTGCTCCTCTTAGCATGTTAAAGATTCAAAGAGAGTGAGATGCCAGCTCCTTTCATTCAGTCAGTAGCTTCAAACATTTCTGGTATATGAATAACATGATGTTTTTCAATGGCAAAAATCAATGAATATTGTAAATGCACAAACAGTAATTTCTCCGCATTGCAAGGTGCAATTTTGAAATTTTTTGCTTTTTCCTGCTCCTCTTAGCATGATAAAGAAGATTCAAAGAGAGTGAGATGCCAGCTCCTTTCATTCAGTCAGTAGCTTCAATCATTTCTGGACGTTTTTCAATGGCAAAAATCAATGAATATTGTAAATGCACAAACAGTAATTTCTCCGCATTGAAAGGTGCAATTCTGAAATTTTTTGCTTTTTCCTGCTCCTCTTAGCATGATAAACAAGATTCAAAGAGAGTGAGATGCCAGCTCCTTTCATTCAGTCAGTAGCTTCAATCATTTCTGGATGTTTTTCAATGGCAAAAATCAATGAATATTGTAAATGCACAAACAGTAATTTCTCCGCATTGCAAGGTGCAATTCTGAAATTTTTTGCTTTTTTCTGCTCCTCTTAGCATGATAAAGAAGATTCAAAGAGAGTGAGATGCCAGCTCCTTTCATTCAGTCAGTAGCTTCAAACATTTCTGGTATATGAATAACATGATGTTTTTCAATGGCAAAAATCAATGAATATTGTAAATGCACAAACAGTAATTTCTCCGCATTGCAAGGTGCAATTCTGAAATTTTTTGCTTTTTCCTGCTCCTCTTAGCATGATAAAGAAGATTCAAAGAGAGTGAGATGCCAGCTCCTTTCATTCAGTCAGTAGCTTCAAACATTTCTGGTATATGAATAACATGATGTTTTTCAATGGCAAAAATCAATGAATATTGTAAATGCACAAACAGTAATTTCTCCGCATTGCAAGGTGCAATTCTGAAATTTTTTGCTTTTTCCTGCTCCTCTTAGCATGATAAAGAAGATTCAAAGAGAGTGAGATGCCAGCTCCTTTCATTCAGTCAGTAGCTTCAATCATTTCTGGACGTTTTTCAATGGCAAAAATCATTGAATATTGCAAATGCACAAACAGTAATTTCTCCGCATTGCAAGGTGCAATTCTGAAATTTTTTGCTTTTTCCTGCTCCTCTTAGCATGATAAAGAAGATTCAAAGAGAGTGAGATGCCAGCTCCTTTCATTCAGTCAGTAGCTTCAATCATTTCTGGTATATGAATAACATGATGTTTTTCAATGGCAAAAATCAATGAATATTGTAAATGCACAAACAGTAATTTCTCCGCATTGCAAGGTGCAATTCTGAAATTTTTTGCTTTTTCCTGCTCCTCTAAGCATGATAAAGAAGATTCAAAGAGAGTGGGATGCCAGCTCCTTTCATTCAGTCAGTAGCTTCAATCATTTCTGGACGTTTTTCAATGGCAAAAATCAATGAATATTGTAAATGCACAAACAGTAATTTCTCCGCATTGCAAGGTGCAATTCTGAAATTTTTTGCTTTTTCCTGCTCCTCTTAGCATGATAAAGAAGATTCAAAGAGAGTGAGATGCCAGCTCCTTTCATTCAGTCAGTAGCTTCAAACATTTCTGGTATATGAATAACATGATATTTTTCAATGGCAAAAATCAATGAATATTGTAAATGCACAAACAGTAATTTCTCCGCATTGAAAGGTGCAATTCTGAAATTTTTTGCTTTTTCCTGCTCCTCTTAGCATGATAAAGAAGATTCAAAGAGAGTGAGATGCCAGCTCCTTTCATTCAGTCAGTAGCTTCAATCATTTCTGGACGTTTTTCAATGGCAAAAATCAATGAATATTGTAAATGCACAAACAGTAATTTCTCCGCATTGCAAGGTGCAATTCTGAAATTTTTTGCTTTTTCCTGCTCCTCTTAGCATGATAAACAAGATTCAAACAGAGTGAGATGCCAGCTCCTTTCATTCAGTCAGTAGCTTCAATCATTTCTGGACGTTTTTCAATGGCAAAAATCAATGAATATTGTAAATGCACAAACAGTAATTTCTCCGCATTGCAAGGTGAAATTCTGAAATTTTTTGCTTTTTTCTGCTCCTCTTAGCATGATAAAGAAGATTCAAAGAGAGTGAGATGCCAGCTCCTTTCATTGTCAGTAGCTTCAAACATTTCTGGTATATGAATAACATGATGTTTTTCAATGGCAAAAATCAATGAATATTGTAAATGCACAAACAGTAATTTCTCCGCATTGCAGGGTGCAATTCTGAAATTTTTTGCTTTTTCCTGCTCCTCTTAGCATGATAAAGAAGATTCAAAGAGAGTGAGATGCCAGCTCCTTTCATTCAGTCAGTAGCTTCAATCATTTCTGGACGTTTTTCAATGGCAAAAATCAATGAATATTGTAAATGCACAAACAGTAATTTCTCCGCATTGCAAGGTGCAATTCTGAAATTTTTTGCTTTTTCCTGCTCCTCTTAGCATGATAAAGAAGATTCAAAGAGAGTGAGATGCCAGCTCCTTTCATTCAGTCAGTAGCTTCAAACATTTCTGGTATATGAATAACATGATGTTTTTCAATGGCAAAAATCAATGAATATTGTAAATGCACAAACAGTAATTTCTCCGCATTGCAAGGTGCAATTCTGAAATTTTTTGCTTTTTCCTGCTCCTCTTAGCATGATAAAGAAGATTCAAAGAGAGTGAGATGCCAGCTCCTTTCATTCAGTAAGTAGCTTCAATCATTTCTGGACGTTATTCAATGGCAAAAATCAATGAATATTGTAAATGCACAAACAGTAATTTCTCCGCATTGCAAGGTGCAATTCTGAAATTTTTTGCTTTTTCCTGCTCCTCTTAGCATGATAAACAAGATTCAAAGAGAATGAGATGCCAGCTCCTTTCATTCAGTCAGTAGCTTCAATCATTTCTGGACGTTTTTCAATGGCAAAAATCAATGAATATTGTAAATGCACAAACAGTAATTTCTCCGCATTGCAAGGTGCAATTCTGAAATTTTTTGCTTTTTCCTGCTCCTCTTAGCATGATAAAGAAGATTCAAAGAGAGTGAGATGCCAGCTCCTTTCATTCAGTCAGTAGCTTCAAACATTTCTGGTATATGAATAACATGATGTTTTTCAATGGCAAAAATCAATGAATATTGTAAATGCACAAACAGTAATTTCTCCGCATTGCAAGGTGCAATTCTGAAATTTTTTGCTTTTTCCTGCTCCTCTTAGCATGATAAAGAAGATTCAAAGAGAGTGAGATGCCAGCTCCTTTCATTCAGTCAGTAGCTTCAATCATTTCTGGACGTTTTTCAATGGCAAAAATCAATGAATATTGTAAATGCACAAACAGTAATTTCTCCGCATTGCAAGGTGCAATTCTGAATTTTTTTGCTTTTTCCTGCTCCTCTTAGCATGATAAAGAAGATTCAAAGAGAGTGAGATGCCAGCTCCTTTCATTCAGTCAGTAGCTTCAATCATTTCTGGACGTTTTTCAATGGCAAAAATCAATGAATATTGTAAATGCACAAACAGTAATTTCTCCGCATTGCAAGGTGCAATTCTGAAATTTTTTGCTTTTTCCTGCTCCTCTTAGCATGATAAAGAAGATTCAAAGAGAGTGAGATGCCAGCTCCTTTCATTCAGTCAGTAGCTTCAAACATTTCTGGTATATGAATAACATGATATTTTTCAATGGCAAAAATCAATGAATATTGTAAATGCACAAACAGTAATTTCTCCGCATTGAAAGGTGCAATTCTGAAATTTTTTGCTTTTTCCTGCTCCTCTTAGCATGATAAAGAAGATTCAAAGAGAGTGAGATGCCAGCTCCTTTCATTCAGTCAGTAGCTTCAATCATTTCTGGACGTTTTTCAATGGCAAAAATCAATGAATATTGTAAATGCACAAACAGTAATTTCTCCGCATTGCAAGGTGCAATTCTGAATTTTTTTGCTTTTTCCTGCTCCTCTTAGCATGATAAACAAGATTCAAACAGAGTGAGATGCCAGCTCCTTTCATTCAGTCAGTAGCTTCAATCATTTCTGGACGTTTTTCAATGGCAAAAATCAATGAATATTGTAAATGCACAAACAGTAATTTCTCCGCATTGCAAGGTGCAATTCTGAAATTTTTTGCTTTTTTCTGCTCCTCTTAGCATGATAAAGAAGATTCAAAGAGAGTGAGATGCCAGCTCCTTTCATTCAGTCAGTAGCTTCAAACATTTCTGGTATATGAATAACATGATGTTTTTCAATGGCAAAAATCAATGAATATTGTAAATGCACAAACAGTAATTTCTCCGCATTGCAAGGTGCAATTCTGAAATTTTTTGCTTTTTCCTGCTCCTCTTAGCATGATAAAGAAGATTCAAAGAGAGTGAGATGCCAGCTCCTTTCATTCAGTCAGTAGCTTCAATCATTTCTGGACGTTTTTCAATGGCAAAAATCAATGAATATTGTAAATGCACAAACAGTAATTTCTCCGCATTGCAAGGTGCAATTCTGAATTTTTTTGCTTTTTCCTGCTCCTCTTAGCATGATAAAGAAGATTCAAAGAGAGTGAGATGCCAGCTCCTTTCATTCAGTCACTAGCTTCAATCATTTCTGGACGTTTTTCAATGGCAAAAATCAATGAATATTGTAAATGCACGAACAGTAATTTCTCCGCATTGCAAGGTGCAATTCTGAAATTTTTTGCTTTTTCCTGCTCCTCTTAGCATGATAAAGAAGATTCAAAGAGAGTGAGATGCCAGCTCTTTTCATTCAGTCAGTAGCTTCAAACATTTCTGGTATATGAATAACATGATATTTTTCAATGGCAAAAATCAATGAATATTGTAAATGCACAAACAGTAATTTCTCCGCATTGAAAGGTGCAATTCTGAAATTTTTTGCTTTTTCCTGCTCCTCTTAGCATGATAAAGAAGATTCAAAGAGAGTGAGATGCCAGCTCCTTTCATTCAGTCAGTAGCTTCAATCATTTCTGGACGTTTTTCAATGGCAAAAATCAATGAATATTGTAAATGCACAAACAGTAATTTCTCCGCATTGCAAGGTGCAATTCTGAAATTTTTTGCTTTTTCCTGCTCCTCTTAGCATGATAAACAAGATTCAAACAGAGTGAGATGCCAGCTCCTTTCATTCAGTCAGTAGCTTCAATCATTTCTGGACGTTTTTCAATGGCAAAAATCAATGAATATTGTAAATGCACAAACAGTAATTTCTCCGCATTGCAAGGTGAAATTCTGAAATTTTTTGCTTTTTTCTGCTCCTCTTAGCATGATAAAGAAGATTCAAAGAGAGTGAGATGCCAGCTCCTTTCATTCAGTCAGTAGCTTCAAACATTTCTGGTATATGAATAACATGATGTTTTTCAATGGCAAAAATCAATGAATATTGTAAATGCACAAACAGTAATTTCTCCGCATTGCAAGGTGCAATTCTGAAATTTTTTGCTTTTTCCTGCTCCTCTTAGCATGATAAAGAAGATTCAAAGAGAGTGAGATGCCAGCTCCTTTCATTCAGTCAGTAGCTTCAATCATTTCTGGACGTTTTTCAATGGCAAAAATCAATGAATATTGTAAATGCACAAACAGTAATTTCTCCGCATTGCAAGGTGCAATTCTGAAATTTTTTGCTTTTTCCTGCTCCTCTTAGCATGATAAAGAAGATTCAAAGAGAGTGAGATGCCAGCTCCTTTCATTCAGTCAGTAGCTTCAAACATTTCTGGTATATGAATAACATGATGTTTTTCAATGGCAAAAATCAATGAATATTGTAAATGCACAAACAGTAATTTCTCCGCATTGCAAGGTGCAATTCTGAAATTTTTTGCTTTTTCCTGCTCCTCTTAGCATGATAAAGAAGATTCAAAGAGAGTGAGATGCCAGCTCCTTTCATTCAGTAAGTAGCTTCAATCATTTCTGGACGTTATTCAATGGCAAAAATCAATGAATATTGTAAATGCACAAACAGTAATTTCTCCGCATTGCAAGGTGCAATTCTGAAATTTTTTGCTTTTTCCTGCTCCTCTTAGCATGATAAACAAGATTCAAAGAGAATGAGATGCCAGCTCCTTTCATTCAGTCAGTAGCTTCAATCATTTCTGGACGTTTTTCAATGGCAAAAATCAATGAATATTGTAAATGCACAAACAGTAATTTCTCCGCATTGCAAGGTGCAATTCTGAAATTTTTTGCTTTTTCCTGCTCCTCTTAGCATGATAAAGAAGATTCAAAGAGAGTGAGATGCCAGCTCCTTTCATTCAGTCAGTAGCTTCAAACATTTCTGGTATATGAATAACATGATGTTTTTCAATGGCAAAAATCAATGAATATTGTAAATGCACAAACAGTAATTTCTCCGCATTGCAAGGTGCAATTCTGAAATTTTTTGCTTTTTCCTGCTCCTCTTAGCATGATAAAGAAGATTCAAAGAGAGTGAGATGCCAGCTCCTTTCATTCAGTCAGTAGCTTCAATCATTTCTGGACGTTTTTCAATGGCAAAAATCAATGAATATTGTAAATGCACAAACAGTAATTTCTCCGCATTGCAAGGTGCAATTCTGAATTTTTTTGCTTTTTCCTGCTCCTCTTAGCATGATAAAGAAGATTCAAAGAGAGTGAGATGCCAGCTCCTTTCATTCAGTCAGTAGCTTCAATCATTTCTGGACGTTTTTCAATGGCAAAAATCAATGAATATTGTAAATGCACAAACAGTAATTTCTCCGCATTGCAAGGTGCAATTCTGAAATTTTTTGCTTTTTCCTGCTCCTCTTAGCATGATAAAGAAGATTCAAAGAGAGTGAGATGCCAGCTCCTTTCATTCAGTCAGTAGCTTCAAACATTTCTGGTATATGAATAACATGATATTTTTCAATGGCAAAAATCAATGAATATTGTAAATGCACAAACAGTAATTTCTCCGCATTGAAAGGTGCAATTCTGAAATTTTTTGCTTTTTCCTGCTCCTCTTAGCATGATAAAGAAGATTCAAAGAGAGTGAGATGCCAGCTCCTTTCATTCAGTCAGTAGCTTCAATCATTTCTGGACGTTTTTCAATGGCAAAAATCAATGAATATTGTAAATGCACAAACAGTAATTTCTCCGCATTGCAAGGTGCAATTCTGAATTTTTTTGCTTTTTCCTGCTCCTCTTAGCATGATAAACAAGATTCAAACAGAGTGAGATGCCAGCTCCTTTCATTCAGTCAGTAGCTTCAATCATTTCTGGACGTTTTTCAATGGCAAAAATCAATGAATATTGTAAATGCACAAACAGTAATTTCTCCGCATTGCAAGGTGCAATTCTGAATTTTTTTGCTTTTTCCTGCTCCTCTTAGCATGATAAAGAAGATTCAAAGAGAGTGAGATGCCAGCTCCTTTCATTCAGTCAGTAGCTTCAATCATTTCTGGACGTTTTTCAATGGCAAAAATCAATGAATATTGTAAATGCACAAACAGTAATTTCTCCGCATTGCAAGGTGCAATTCTGAAATTTTTTGCTTTTTCCTGCTCCTCTTAGCATGATAAAGAAGATTCAAAGAGAGTGAGATGCCAGCTCCTTTCATTCAGTCAGTAGCTTCAAACATTTCTGGTATATGAATAACATGATATTTTTCAATGGCAAAAATCAATGAATATTGTAAATGCACAAACAGTAATTTCTCCGCATTGAAAGGTGCAATTCTGAAATTTTTTGCTTTTTCCTGCTCCTCTTAGCATGATAAAGAAGATTCAAAGAGAGTGAGATGCCAGCTCCTTTCATTCAGTCAGTAGCTTCAATCATTTCTGGACGTTTTTCAATGGCAAAAATCAATGAATATTGTAAATGCACAAACAGTAATTTCTCCGCATTGCAAGGTGCAATTCTGAATTTTTTTGCTTTTTCCTGCTCCTCTTAGCATGATAAACAAGATTCAAACAGAGTGAGATGCCAGCTCCTTTCATTCAGTCAGTAGCTTCAATCATTTCTGGACGTTTTTCAATGGCAAAAATCAATGAATATTGTAAATGCACAAACAGTAATTTCTCCGCATTGCAAGGTGCAATTCTGAAATTTTTTGCTTTTTTCTGCTCCTCTTAGCATGATAAAGAAGATTCAAAGAGAGTGAGATGCCAGCTCCTTTCATTCAGTCAGTAGCTTCAAACATTTCTGGTATATGAATAACATGATGTTTTTCAATGGCAAAAATCAATGAATATTGTAAATGCACAAACAGTAATTTCTCCGCATTGCAAGGTGCAATTCTGAAATTTTTTGCTTTTTCCTGCTCCTCTTAGCATGATAAAGAAGATTCAAAGAGAGTGAGATGCCAGCTCCTTTCATTCAGTCAGTAGCTTCAATCATTTCTGGACGTTTTTCAATGGCAAAAATCAATGAATATTGTAAATGCACAAACAGTAATTTCTCCGCATTGCAAGGTGCAATTCTGAATTTTTTTGCTTTTTCCTGCTCCTCTTAGCATTCAAAGAGAGTGAGATGCCAGCTCCTTTCATTCAGTCACTAGCTTCAATCATTTCTGGACGTTTTTCAATGGCAAAAATCAATGAATATTGTAAATGCACGAACAGTAATTTCTCCGCATTGCAAGGTGCAATTCTGAAATTTTTTGCTTTTTCCTGCTCCTCTTAGCATGATAAAGAAGATTCAAAGAGAGTGAGATGCCAGCTCCTTTCATTCAGTCAGTAGCTTCAAACATTTCTGGTATATGAATAACATGATGTTTTTCAATGGCAAAAATCAATGAATATTGTAAATGCACAAACCGTAATTTCTCCGCATTGCAAGGTGCAATTCTGAAATTTTTTGCTT
Source organism: Phyllobates terribilis (assembly GCF_046119375.1). Classification (NCBI taxonomy): domain Eukaryota; kingdom Metazoa; phylum Chordata; class Amphibia; order Anura; family Dendrobatidae; genus Phyllobates; species Phyllobates terribilis. The sequence goes on from NW_027365982.1 coordinate 47,966, forward strand.
TTTCCTGCTCCTCTTAGCATGATAAAGAAGATTCAAAGAGAGTGAGATGCCAGCTCCTTTCATTTAGTAAGTAGCTTCAATCATTTCTGGACGTTTTTCAATGGCAAAAATCAATGAATATTGTAAATGCACAAACAGTAATTTCTCCGCATTGCAAGGTGCAATTCTGAAATTTTTTGCTTTTTCCTGCTCCTCTTAGCATGATAAACAAGATTCAAAGAGAGTGAGATGCCAGCTCCTTTCATTCAGTCAGTAGCTTCAATCATTTCTGGACGTTTTTCAATGGCAAAAATCAATGAATATTGTAAATGCACAAACAGTAATTTCTCCGCATTGCAAGGTGCAATTCTGAAATTTTTTGCTTTTTCCTGCTCCTCTTAGCATGATAAACAAGATTCAAACAGAGTGAGATGCCAGCTCCTTTCATTCAGTCAGTAGCTTCAATCATTTCTGGACGTTTTTCAATGGCAAAAATCAATGAATATTGTAAATGCACAAACAGTAATTTCTCCGCATTGCAAGGTGCAATTCTGAAATTTTTTGCTTTTTTCTGCTCCTCTTAGCATGATAAAGAAGATTCAAAGAGAGTGAGATGCCAGCTCCTTTCATTCAGTCAGTAGCTTCAAACATTTCTGGTATATGAATAACATGATGTTTTTCAATGGCAAAAATCAATGAATATTGTAAATGCACAAACAGTAATTTCTCCGCATTGCAAGGTGCAATTCTGAAATTTTTTGCTTTTTCCTGCTCCTCTTAGCATGATAAAGAAGATTCAAAGAGAGTGAGATGCCAGCTCCTTTCATTCAGTCAGTAGCTTCAATCATTTCTGGACGTTTTTCAATGGCAAAAATCAGTGAATATTGTAAATGCACAAACAGTAATTTCTCCGCATTGCAAGGTGCAATTCTGAAATTTTTTGCTTTTTCCTGCTCCTCTTAGCAAGATAAACCAGATTCAAAGAGAGTGAGATGCCAGCTCCTTTCATTCAGTCAGTAGCTTCAATCATTTCTGGACGTTTTTCAATGGCAAAAATCAATGAATATTGTAAATGCACAAACAGTAATTTCTCCGCATTGCAAGGTGCAATTCTGAAATTTTTTGCTTTTTCCTGCTCCTCTTAGCATGATAAAGAAGATTCAAAGAGAGTGAGATGCCAGCTCCTTTCATTCAGTCAGTAGCTTCAATCATTTCTGGACGTTTTTCAATGGCAAAAATCAATGAATATTGTAAATGCACAAACAGTAATTTCTCCGCATTGCAAGGTGCAATTCTGAAATTTTTTGCTTTTTCCTGCTCCTCTTAGCATGATAAAGAAGATTCAAAGAGAGTGAGATGCCAGCTCCTTTCATTCAGTCAGTAGCTTCAATCATTTCTGGACGTTTTTCAATGGCAAAAATCAATGAATATTGTAAATGCACAAACAGTAATTTCTCCGCATTGCAAGGTGCAATTCTGAAATTTTTTGCTTTTTCCTGCTCCTCTTAGCATGATAAAGAAGATTCAAAGAGAGTGAGATGCCAGCTCCTTTCATTCAGTCAGTAGCTTCAAACATTTCTGGTATATGAATAACATGATGTTTTTCAATGGCAAAAATCAATGAATATTGTAAATGCACAAACAGTAATTTCTCCGCATTGCAAGGTGCAATTTTGAAATTTTTTGCTTTTTCCTGCTCCTCTTAGCATGATAAAGAAGATTCAAAGAGAGTGAGATGCCAGCTCCTTTCATTCAGTCAGTAGCTTCAAACATTTCTGGTATATGAATAACATGATGTTTTTCAATGGCAAAAATCAATGAATATTGTAAATGCACAAACAATAATTTCTCCGCATTGCAAGGTGCAATTCTGAAATTTTTTGCTTTTTCCTGCTCCTCTTAGCATGATAAAGAAGATTCAAAGAGAGTGAGATGCCAGCTCCTTTCATTCAGTCAGTAGCTTCAATCATTTCTGGACGTTTTTCAATGGCAAAAATCAAGGAATATTGTAAATGCACAAACAGTAATTTCTCCGCATTGCAAGGTGCAATTCTGAATTTTTTTGCTTTTTCCTGCTCCTCTTAGCATGTTAAAGATTCAAAGAGAGTGAGATGCCAGCTCCTTTCATTCAGTCAGTAGCTTCAAACATTTCTGGTATATGAATAACATGATGTTTTTCAATGGCAAAAATCAATGAATATTGTAAATGCACAAACAGTAATTTCTCCGCATTGCAAGGTGCAATTTTGAAATTTTTTGCTTTTTCCTGCTCCTCTTAGCATGATAAAGAAGATTCAAAGAGAGTGAGATGCCAGCTCCTTTCATTCAGTCAGTAGCTTCAATCATTTCTGGACGTTTTTCAATGGCAAAAATCAATGAATATTGTAAATGCACAAACAGTAATTTCTCCGCATTGAAAGGTGCAATTCTGAAATTTTTTGCTTTTTCCTGCTCCTCTTAGCATGATAAACAAGATTCAAAGAGAGTGAGATGCCAGCTCCTTTCATTCAGTCAGTAGCTTCAATCATTTCTGGATGTTTTTCAATGGCAAAAATCAATGAATATTGTAAATGCACAAACAGTAATTTCTCCGCATTGCAAGGTGCAATTCTGAAATTTTTTGCTTTTTTCTGCTCCTCTTAGCATGATAAAGAAGATTCAAAGAGAGTGAGATGCCAGCTCCTTTCATTCAGTCAGTAGCTTCAAACATTTCTGGTATATGAATAACATGATGTTTTTCAATGGCAAAAATCAATGAATATTGTAAATGCACAAACAGTAATTTCTCCGCATTGCAAGGTGCAATTCTGAAATTTTTTGCTTTTTCCTGCTCCTCTTAGCATGATAAAGAAGATTCAAAGAGAGTGAGATGCCAGCTCCTTTCATTCAGTCAGTAGCTTCAAACATTTCTGGTATATGAATAACATGATGTTTTTCAATGGCAAAAATCAATGAATATTGTAAATGCACAAACAGTAATTTCTCCGCATTGCAAGGTGCAATTCTGAAATTTTTTGCTTTTTCCTGCTCCTCTTAGCATGATAAAGAAGATTCAAAGAGAGTGAGATGCCAGCTCCTTTCATTCAGTCAGTAGCTTCAATCATTTCTGGACGTTTTTCAATGGCAAAAATCATTGAATATTGCAAATGCACAAACAGTAATTTCTCCGCATTGCAAGGTGCAATTCTGAAATTTTTTGCTTTTTCCTGCTCCTCTTAGCATGATAAAGAAGATTCAAAGAGAGTGAGATGCCAGCTCCTTTCATTCAGTCAGTAGCTTCAATCATTTCTGGTATATGAATAACATGATGTTTTTCAATGGCAAAAATCAATGAATATTGTAAATGCACAAACAGTAATTTCTCCGCATTGCAAGGTGCAATTCTGAAATTTTTTGCTTTTTCCTGCTCCTCTAAGCATGATAAAGAAGATTCAAAGAGAGTGGGATGCCAGCTCCTTTCATTCAGTCAGTAGCTTCAATCATTTCTGGACGTTTTTCAATGGCAAAAATCAATGAATATTGTAAATGCACAAACAGTAATTTCTCCGCATTGCAAGGTGCAATTCTGAAATTTTTTGCTTTTTCCTGCTCCTCTTAGCATGATAAACAAGATTCAAAGAGAGTGAGATGCCAGCTCCTTTCATTCAGTCAGTAGCTTCAATCATTTCTGGACGTTTTTCAATGGCAAAAATCAATGAATATTGTAAATGCACAAACAGTAATTTCTCCGCATTGCAAGGTGCAATTCTGAAATTTTTTGCTTTTTCCTGCTCCTCTTAGCATGATAAAGAAGATTCAAAGAGAGTGAGATGCCAGCTCCTTTCATTCAGTCAGTAGCTTCAAACATTTCTGGTATATGAATAACATGATGTTTTTCAATGGCAAAAATCACTGAATATTGTAAATGCACAAACAGTAATTTCTCCGCATTGCAAGGTGCAATTCTGAAATTTTTTGCTTTTTCCTGCTCCTCTTAGCATGATAAAGAAGATTCAAAGAGAGTGAAATGCCAGCTCCTTTCATTCAGTCAGTAGCTTCAATCATTTCTGGACGTTTTTCAGTGGCAAAAATCAATGAATATTGTAAATGCACAAACAGTAATTTCTCCGCATTGCAAGGTGCAATTCTGAAATTTTTTGCTTTTTCCTGCTCCTCTTAGCATGATAAAGAAGATTCAAAGAGAGTGAGATGCCAGCTCCTTTCATTCAGTCAGTAGCTTCAAACATTTCTGGTATATGAATAACATGATGCTTTTCAATGGCAAAAATCAATGAATATTGTAAATGCACAAACAGTAATTTCTCCGCATTGCAAGGTGCAATTTTGAAATTTTTTGCTTTTTCCTGCTCCTCTTAGCATGATAAAGAAGATTCAAAGAGAGTGAGATGCCAGCTCCTTTCATTCAGTCAGTAGCTTCAAACATTTCTGGTATATGAATAACATGATGTTTTTCAATGGCAAAAATCAATGAATATTGTAAATGCACAAACAGTAATTTCTCCGCATTGCAAGGTGCAATTCTGAAATTTTTTGCTTTTTCCTGCTCCTCTAAGCATGATAAAGAAGATTCAAAGAGAGTGAGATGCCAGCTCCTTTCAATCAGTCAGTAGCTTCAATCATTTCTGGACGTTTTTCAATGGCAAAAATCAATGAATATTGTAAATGCACAAACAGTAATTTCTCCGCATTGCAAGGTGCAATTCTGAAATTTTTTGCTTTTTCCTGCTCCTCTTAGCATGATAAACAAGATTCAAAGAGAATGAGATGCCAGCTCCTTTCATTCAGTTAGTAGCTTCAATCATTTCTGGACGTTTTTCAATGGCAAAAATCAATGAATATTGTAAATGCACAAACAGTAATTTCTCCGCATTGCAAGGTGCAATTCTGAAATTTTTTGCTTTTTCCTGCTCCTCTTAGCATGATAAAGAAGATTCAAAGAGAGTGAGATGCCAGCTCCTTTCATTCAGTCAGTAGCTTCAAACATTTCTGGTATATGAATAACATGATGTTTTTCAATGGCAAAAATCAATGAATATTGTAAATGCACAAACAATAATTTCTCCGCATTGCAAGGTGCAATTCTGAAATTTTTTGCTTTTTCCTGCTCCTCTTAGCATGATAAAGAAGATTCAAAGAGAGTGAGATGCCAGCTCCTTTCATTCAGTCAGTAGCTTCAATCATTTCTGGACGTTTTTCAATGGCAAAAATCAATGAATATTGTAAATGCACAAACAGTAATTTCTCCGCATTGCAAGGTGCAATTCTGAATTTTTTTGCTTTTTCCTGCTCCTCTTAGCATGTTAAAGAAGATTCAAAGAGAGTGAGATGCCAGCTCCTTTCATTCAGTCAGTAGCTTCAAACATTTCTGGTATATGAATAACATGATGTTTTTCAATGGCAAAAATCAATGAATATTGTAAATGCACAAACAGTAATTTCTCCGCATTGCAAGGTGCAATTTTGAAATTTTTTGCTTTTTCCTGCTCCTCTTAGCATGATAAAGAAGATTCAAAGAGAGTGAGATGCCAGCTCCTTTCATTCAGTCAGTAGCTTCAATCATTTCTGGACGTTTTTCAATGGCAAAAATCAATGAATATTGTAAATGCACAAACAGTAATTTCTCCGCATTGCAAGGTGCAATTCTGAAATTTTTTGCTTTTTCCTGCTCCTCTTAGCATGATAAAGAAGATTCAAAGAGAGTGAGATGCCAGCTCCTTTCATTCAGTCAGTAGCTTCAAACATTTCTGGTATATGAATAACATGATGTTTTTCAATGGCAAAAATCACTGAATATTGTAAATGCACAAACAGTAATTTCTCCGCATTGCAAGGTGCAATTCTGAAATTTTTTGCTTTTTCCTGCTCCTCTTAGCATGATAAAGAAGATTCAAAGAGAGTGAAATGCCAGCTCCTTTCATTCAGTCAGTAGCTTCAATCATTTCTGGACGTTTTTCAGTGGCAAAAATCAATGAATATTGTAAATGCACAAACAGTAATTTCTCCGCATTGCAAGGTGCAATTCTGAAATTTTTTGCTTTTTCCTGCTCCTCTTAGCATGATAAAGAAGATTCAAAGAGAGTGAGATGCCAGCTCCTTTCATTCAGTCAGTAGCTTCAAACATTTCTGGTATATGAATAACATGATGCTTTTCAATGGCAAAAATCAATGAATATTGTAAATGCACAAACAGTAATTTCTCCGCATTGCAAGGTGCAATTTTGAAATTTTTTGCTTTTTCCTGCTCCTCTTAGCATGATAAAGAAGATTCAAAGAGAGTGAGATGCCAGCTCCTTTCATTCAGTCAGTAGCTTCAATCATTTCTGGACGTTTTTCAATGGCAAAAATCAATGAATATTGTAAATGCACAAACAGTAATTTCTCCGCATTGCAAGGTGCAATTCTGAATTTTTTTGCTTTTTCCTGCTCCTCTTAGCATGTTAAAGAAGATTCAAAGAGAGTGAGATGCCAGCTCCTTTCATTCAGTCAGTAGCTTCAAACATTTCTGGTATATGAATAACATGATGTTTTTCAATGGCAAAAATCAATGAATATTGTAAATGCACAAACAGTAATTTCTCCGCATTGCAAGGTGCAATTTTGAAATTTTTTGCTTTTTCCTGCTCCTCTTAGCATGATAAAGAAGATTCAAAGAGAGTGAGATGCCAGCTCCTTTCATTCAGTCAGTAGCTTCAAACATTTCTGGTATATGAATAACATGATGTTTTTCAATGGCAAAAATCAATGAATATTGTAAATGCACAAACAATAATTTCTCCGCATTGCAAGGTGCAATTCTGAAATTTTTTGCTTTTTCCTGCTCCTCTTAGCATGATAAAGAAGATTCAAAGAGAGTGAGATGCCAGCTCCTTTCATTCAGTCAGTAGCTTCAATCATTTCTGGACGTTTTTCAATGGCAAAAATCAATGAATATTGTAAATGCACAAACAGTAATTTCTCCGCATTGCAAGGTGCAATTCTGAATTTTTTTGCTTTTTCCTGCTCCTCTTAGCATGTTAAAGATTCAAAGAGAGTGAGATGCCAGCTCCTTTCATTCAGTCAGTAGCTTCAAACATTTCTGGTATATGAATAACATGATGTTTTTCAATGGCAAAAATCAATGAATATTGTAAATGCACAAACAGTAATTTCTCCGCATTGCAAGGTGCAATTTTGAAATTTTTTGCTTTTTCCTGCTCCTCTTAGCATGATAAAGAAGATTCAAAGAGAGTGAGATGCCAGCTCCTTTCATTCAGTCAGTAGCTTCAATCATTTCTGGACGTTTTTCAATGGCAAAAATCAATGAATATTGTAAATGCACAAACAGTAATTTCTCCGCATTGAAAGGTGCAATTCTGAAATTTTTTGCTTTTTCCTGCTCCTCTTAGCATGATAAACAAGATTCAAAGAGAGTGAGATGCCAGCTCCTTTCATTCAGTCAGTAGCTTCAATCATTTCTGGATGTTTTTCAATGGCAAAAATCAATGAATATTGTAAATGCACAAACAGTAATTTCTCCGCATTGCAAGGTGCAATTCTGAAATTTTTTGCTTTTTTCTGCTCCTCTTAGCATGATAAAGAAGATTCAAAGAGAGTGAGATGCCAGCTCCTTTCATTCAGTCAGTAGCTTCAAACATTTCTGGTATATGAATAACATGATGTTTTTCAATGGCAAAAATCAATGAATATTGTAAATGCACAAACAGTAATTTCTCCGCATTGCAAGGTGCAATTCTGAAATTTTTTGCTTTTTCCTGCTCCTCTTAGCATGATAAAGAAGATTCAAAGAGAGTGAGATGCCAGCTCCTTTCATTCAGTCAGTAGCTTCAAACATTTCTGGTATATGAATAACATGATGTTTTTCAATGGCAAAAATCAATGAATATTGTAAATGCACAAACAGTAATTTCTCCGCATTGCAAGGTGCAATTCTGAAATTTTTTGCTTTTTCCTGCTCCTCTTAGCATGATAAAGAAGATTCAAAGAGAGTGAGATGCCAGCTCCTTTCATTCAGTCAGTAGCTTCAATCATTTCTGGACGTTTTTCAATGGCAAAAATCATTGAATATTGCAAATGCACAAACAGTAATTTCTCCGCATTGCAAGGTGCAATTCTGAAATTTTTTGCTTTTTCCTGCTCCTCTTAGCATGATAAAGAAGATTCAAAGAGAGTGAGATGCCAGCTCCTTTCATTCAGTCAGTAGCTTCAATCATTTCTGGTATATGAATAACATGATGTTTTTCAATGGCAAAAATCAATGAATATTGTAAATGCACAAACAGTAATTTCTCCGCATTGCAAGGTGCAATTCTGAAATTTTTTGCTTTTTCCTGCTCCTCTAAGCATGATAAAGAAGATTCAAAGAGAGTGGGATGCCAGCTCCTTTCATTCAGTCAGTAGCTTCAATCATTTCTGGACGTTTTTCAATGGCAAAAATCAATGAATATTGTAAATGCACAAACAGTTATTTCTCCGCATTGCAAGGTGCAATTCTGAAATTTTTTGCTTTTTCCTGCTCCTCTTAGCATGATAAACAAGATTCAAAGAGAGTGAGATGCCAGCTCCTTTCATTCAGTCAGTAGCTTCAATCATTTCTGGACGTTTTTCAATGGCAAAAATCAATGAATATTGTAAATGCACAAACAGTAATTTCTCCGCATTGCAAGGTGCAATTCTGAAATTTTTTGCTTTTTCCTGCTCCTCTTAGCATGATAAAGAAGATTCAAAGAGAGTGAGATGCCAGCTCCTTTCATTCAGTCAGTAGCTTCAAACATTTCTGGTATATGAATAACATGATGTTTTTCAATGGCAAAAATCACTGAATATTGTAAATGCACAAACAGTAATTTCTCCGCATTGCAAGGTGCAATTCTGAAATTTTTTGCTTTTTCCTGCTCCTCTTAGCATGATAAAGAAGATTCAAAGAGAGTGAAATGCCAGCTCCTTTCATTCAGTCAGTAGCTTCAATCATTTCTGGACGTTTTTCAGTGGCAAAAATCAATGAATATTGTAAATGCACAAACAGTAATTTCTCCGCATTGCAAGGTGCAATTCTGAAATTTTTTGCTTTTTCCTGCTCCTCTTAGCATGATAAAGAAGATTCAAAGAGAGTGAGATGCCAGCTCCTTTCATTCAGTCAGTAGCTTCAAACATTTCTGGTATATGAATAACATGATGCTTTTCAATGGCAAAAATCAATGAATATTGTAAATGCACAAACAGTAATTTCTCCGCATTGCAAGGTGCAATTTTGAAATTTTTTGCTTTTTCCTGCTCCTCTTAGCATGATAAAGAAGATTCAAAGAGAGTGAGATGCCAGCTCCTTTCATTCAGTCAGTAGCTTCAAACATTTCTGGTATATGAATAACATGATGTTTTTCAATGGCAAAAATCAATGAATATTGTAAATGCACAAACAGTAATTTCTCCGCATTGCAAGGTGCAATTCTGAAATTTTTTGCTTTTTCCTGCTCCTCTAAGCATGATAAAGAAGATTCAAAGAGAGTGAGATGCCAGCTCCTTTCAATCAGTCAGTAGCTTCAATCATTTCTGGACGTTTTTCAATGGCAAAAATCAATGAATATTGTAAATGCACAAACAGTAATTTCTCCGCATTGCAAGGTGCAATTCTGAAATTTTTTGCTTTTTCCTGCTCCTCTTAGCATGATAAACAAGATTCAAAGAGAATGAGATGCCAGCTCCTTTCATTCAGTTAGTAGCTTCAATCATTTCTGGACGTTTTTCAATGGCAAAAATCAATGAATATTGTAAATGCACAAACAGTAATTTCTCCGCATTGCAAGGTGCAATTCTGAAATTTTTTGCTTTTTCCTGCTCCTCTTAGCATGATAAAGAAGATTCAAAGAGAGTGAGATGCCAGCTCCTTTCATTCAGTCAGTAGCTTCAAACATTTCTGGTATATGAATAACATGATGTTTTTCAATGGCAAAAATCAATGAATATTGTAAATGCACAAACAATAATTTCTCCGCATTGCAAGGTGCAATTCTGAAATTTTTTGCTTTTTCCTGCTCCTCTTAGCATGATAAAGAAGATTCAAAGAGAGTGAGATGCCAGCTCCTTTCATTCAGTCAGTAGCTTCAATCATTTCTGGACGTTTTTCAATGGCAAAAATCAATGAATATTGTAAATGCACAAACAGTAATTTCTCCGCATTGCAAGGTGCAATTCTGAATTTTTTTGCTTTTTCCTGCTCCTCTTAGCATGTTAAAGAAGATTCAAAGAGAGTGAGATGCCAGCTCCTTTCATTCAGTCAGTAGCTTCAAACATTTCTGGTATATGAATAACATGATGTTTTTCAATGGCAAAAATCAATGAATATTGTAAATGCACAAACAGTAATTTCTCCGCATTGCAAGGTGCAATTTTGAAATTTTTTGCTTTTTCCTGCTCCTCTTAGCATGATAAAGAAGATTCAAAGAGAGTGAGATGCCAGCTCCTTTCATTCAGTCAGTAGCTTCAATCATTTCTGGACGTTTTTCAATGGCAAAAATCAATGAATATTGTAAATGCACAAACAGTAATTTCTCCGCATTGCAAGGTGCAATTCTGAAATTTTTTGCTTTTTCCTGCTCCTCTTAGCATGATAAAGAAGATTCAAAGAGAGTGAGATGCCAGCTCCTTTCATTCAGTCAGTAGCTTCAAACATTTCTGGTATATGAATAACATGATGTTTTTCAATGGCAAAAATCACTGAATATTGTAAATGCACAAACAGTAATTTCTCCGCATTGCAAGGTGCAATTCTGAAATTTTTTGCTTTTTCCTGCTCCTCTTAGCATGATAAAGAAGATTCAAAGAGAGTGAAATGCCAGCTCCTTTCATTCAGTCAGTAGCTTCAATCATTTCTGGACGTTTTTCAGTGGCAAAAATCAATGAATATTGTAAATGCACAAACAGTAATTTCTCCGCATTGCAAGGTGCAATTCTGAAATTTTTTGCTTTTTCCTGCTCCTCTTAGCATGATAAAGAAGATTCAAAGAGAGTGAGATGCCAGCTCCTTTCATTCAGTCAGTAGCTTCAAACATTTCTGGTATATGAATAACATGATGCTTTTCAATGGCAAAAATCAATGAATATTGTAAATGCACAAACAGTAATTTCTCCGCATTGCAAGGTGCAATTTTGAAATTTTTTGCTTTTTCCTGCTCCTCTTAGCATGATAAAGAAGATTCAAAGAGAGTGAGATGCCAGCTCCTTTCATTCAGTCAGTAGCTTCAATCATTTCTGGACGTTTTTCAATGGCAAAAATCAATGAATATTGTAAATGCACAAACAGTAATTTCTCCGCATTGCAAGGTGCAATTCTGAATTTTTTTGCTTTTTCCTGCTCCTCTTAGCATGTTAAAGAAGATTCAAAGAGAGTGAGATGCCAGCTCCTTTCATTCAGTCAGTAGCTTCAAACATTTCTGGTACATGAATAACATGATGTTTTTCAATGGCAAAATCAATGAATATTGTAAATGCACAAACAGTAATTTCTCCGCATTGCAAGGTGCAATTTTGAAATTTTTTGCTTTTTCCTGCTCCTCTTAGCATGATAAAGAAGATTCAAAGAGAGTGAGATGCCAGCTCCTTTCATTCAGTCAGTAGCTTCAATCATTTCTGGACGTTTTTCAATGGCAAAAATCAATGAATATTGTAAATGCACAAACAGTAATTTCTCCGCATTGCAAGGTGCAATTCTGAAATTTTTTGCTTTTTCCTGCTCCTCTTAGCATGATAAACAAGATTCAAAGAGAGTGAGATGCCAGCTCCTTTCATTCAGTCAGTAGCTTCAATCATTTCTGGATGTTTTTCAATGGCAAAAATCAATGAATATTGTAAATGCACAAACAGTAATTTCTCCGCATTGCAAGGTGCAATTCTGAAATTTTTTGCTTTTTTCTGCTCCTCTTAGCATGATAAAGAAGATTCAAAGAGAGTGAGATGCCAGCTCCTTTCATTCAGTCAGTAGCTTCAAACATTTCTGGTATATGAATAACATGATGTTTTTCAATGGCAAAAATCAATGAATATTGTAAATGCACAAACAGTAATTTCTCCGCATTGCAAGGTGCAATTCTGAAATTTTTTGCTTTTTCCTGCTCCTCTTAGCATGATAAAGAAGATTCAAAGAGAGTGAGATGCCAGCTCCTTTCATTCAGTCAGTAGCTTCAAACATTTCTGGTATATGAATAACATGATGTTTTTCAATGGCAAAAATCAATGAATATTGTAAATGCACAAACAGTAATTTCTCCGCATTGCAAGGTGCAATTCTGAAATTTTTTGCTTTTTCCTGCTCCTCTTAGCATGATAAAGAAGATTCAAAGAGAGTGAGATGCCAGCTCCTTTCATTCAGTCAGTAGCTTCAATCATTTCTGGACGTTTTTCAATGGCAAAAATCATTGAATATTGCAAATGCACAAACAGTAATTTCTCCGCATTGCAAGGTGCAATTCTGAAATTTTTTGCTTTTTCCTGCTCCTCTTAGCATGATAAAGAAGATTCAAAGAGAGTGAGATGCCAGCTCCTTTCATTCAGTCAGTAGCTTCAATCATTTCTGGTATATGAATAACATGATGTTTTTCAATGGCAAAAATCAATGAATATTGTAAATGCACAAACAGTAATTTCTCCGCATTGCAAGGTGCAATTCTGAAATTTTTTGCTTTTTCCTGCTCCTCTAAGCATGATAAAGAAGATTCAAAGAGAGTGAGATGCCAGCTCCTTTCATTCAGTCAGTAGCTTCAATCATTTCTGGACGTTTTTCAATGGCAAAAATCAATGAATATTGTAAATGCACAAACAGTAATTTCTCCGCATTGCAAGGTGCAATTCTGAAATTTTTTGCTTTTTCCTGCTCCTCTTAGCATGATAAACAAGATTCAAAGAGAGTGAGATGCCAGCTCCTTTCATTCAGTCAGTAGCTTCAATCATTTCTGGACGTTTTTCAATGGCAAAAATCAATGAATATTGTAAATGCACAAACAGTAATTTCTCCGCATTGCAAGGTGCAATTCTGAAATTTTTTGCTTTTTCCTGCTCCTCTTAGCATGATAAAGAAGATTCAAAGAGAGTGAGATGCCAGCTCCTTTCATTCAGTCAGTAGCTTCAAACATTTCTGGTATATGAATAACATGATGTTTTTCAATGGCAAAAATCAATGAATATTGTAAATGCACAAACAGTAATTTCTCCGCATTGCAAGGTGCAATTCTGAAATTTTTTGCTTTTTCCTGCTCCTGTAAGCATGATAAAGAAGATTCAAAGAGAGTGAGATGCCAGCTCCTTTCATTCAGTCAGTAGCTTCAATCATTTCTGGACGTTTTTCAATGGCAAAAATCAATGAATATTGTAACTGCACAAACAGTAATTTCTCCGCATTGCAAGGTGCAATTCTGAAATTTTTTGCTTTTTCCTGCTCCTCTTAGCATGATAAACAAGATTCAAAGAGAATGAGATGCCAGCTCCTTTCATTCAGTCAGTAGCTTCAATCATTTCTGGACGTTTTTCAATGGCAAAAATCAATGAATATTGTAAATGCACAAACAGTAATTTCTCCGCATTGCAAGGTGCAATTCTGAAATTTTTTGCTTTTTCCTGCTCCTCTTAGCATGATAAAGAAGATTCAAAGAGAGTGAGATGCCAGCTCCTTTCATTCAGTCAGTAGCTTCAAACATTTCTGGTATATGAATAACATGATGTTTTTCAATGGCAAAAATCAAAGAATATTGTAAATGCACAAACAGTAATTTCTCCGCATTGCAAGGTGCAATTCTGAAATTTTTTGCTTTTTCCTGCTCCTCTTAGCATGATAAAGAAGATTCAAAGAGAGTGAGATGCCAGCTCCTTTCATTCAGTCAGTAGCTTCAATCATTTCTGGACGTTTTTCAATGGCAAAAATCAATGAATATTGTAAATGCACAAACAGTAATTTCTCCGCATTGCAAGGTGCAATTCTGAATTTTTTTGCTTTTTCCTGCTCCTCTTAGCATGATAAAGAAGATTCAAAGAGAGTGAGATGCCAGCTCCTTTCATTCAGTCAGTAGCTTCAAACATTTCTGGTATATGAATAACATGATGTTTTTCAATGGCAAAAATCAATGAATATTGTAAATGCACAAACAGTAATTTCTCCGCATTGCAAGGTGCAATTTTGAAATTTTTTGATTTTTCCTGCTCCTCTTAGCATGATAAAGAAGATTCAAAGAGAGTGAGATGCCAGCTCCTTTCATTCAGTCAGTAGCTTCAATCATTTCTGGACGTTTTTCAATGGCAAAAATCAATGAATATTGTAAATGCACAAACAGTAATTTCTCCGCATTGCAAGGTGCAATTCTGAAATTTTTTGCTTTTTCCTGCTCCTCTTAGCATGATAAACAAGATTCAAAGAGAGTGAGATGCCAGCTCCTTTCATTCAGTCAGTAGCTTCAATCATTTCTGGACGTTTTTCAATGGCAAAAATCAATGAATATTGTAAATGCACAAACAGTAATTTCTCCGCATTGCAAGGTGCAATTCTGAAATTTTTTGCTTTTTCCTGCTCCTCTTAGCATGATAAAGAAGATTCAAAGAGAGTGAGATGCCAGCTCCTTTCATTCAGTCAGTAGCTTCAAACATTTCTGGTATATGAATAACATGATGTTTTTCAATGGCAAAAATCAATGAATATTGTAAATGCACAAACAGTAATTTCTCCGCATTGCAAGGTGCAATTCTGAAATTTTTTGCTTTTTCCTGCTCCTGTAAGCATGATAAAGAAGATTCAAAGAGAGTGAGATGCCAGCTCCTTTCATTCAGTCAGTAGCTTCAATCATTTCTGGACGTTTTTCAATGGCAAAAATCAATGAATATTGTAACTGCACAAACAGTAATTTCTCCGCATTGCAAGGTGCAATTCTGAAATTTTTTGCTTTTTCCTGCTCCTCTTAGCATGATAAACAAGATTCAAAGAGAATGAGATGCCAGCTCCTTTCATTCAGTCAGTAGCTTCAATCATTTCTGGACGTTTTTCAATGGCAAAAATCAATGAATATTGTAAATGCACAAACAGTAATTTCTCCGCATTGCAAGGTGCAATTCTGAAATTTTTTGCTTTTTCCTGCTCCTCTTAGCATTATAAAGAAGATTCAAAGAGAGTGAGATGCCAGCTCCTTTCATTCAGTCAGTAGCTTCAAACATTTCTGGTATATGAATAACATGATGTTTTTCAATCGCAAAAATCAAAGAATATTGTAAATGCACAAACAGTAATTTCTCCGCATTGCAAGGTGCAATTCTGAAATTTTTTGCTTTTTCCTGCTCCTCTTAGCATGATAAAGAAGATTCAAAGAGAGTGAGATGCCAGCTCCTTTCATTCAGTCAGTAGCTTCAATCATTTCTGGACGTTTTTCAATGGCAAAAATCAATGAATATTGTAAATGCACAAACAGTAATTTCTCCGCATTGCAAGGTGCAATTCTGAATTTTTTTGCTTTTTCCTGCTCCTCTTAGCATGATAAAGAAGATTCAAAGAGAGTGAGATGCCAGCTCCTTTCATTCAGTCAGTAGCTTCAAACATTTCTGGTATATGAATAACATGATGTTTTTCAATGGCAAAAATCAATGAATATTGTAAATGCACAAACAGTAATTTCTCCGCATTGCAAGGTGCAATTTTGAAATTTTTTGATTTTTCCTGCTCCTCTTAGCATGATAAAGAAGATTCAAAGAGAGTGAGATGCCAGCTCCTTTCATTCAGTCAGTAGCTTCAATCATTTCTGGACGTTTTTCAATGGCAAAAATCAATGAATATTGTAAATGCACAAACAGTAATTTCTCCGCATTGCAAGGTGCAATTCTGAAATTTTTTGCTTTTTCCTGCTCCTCTTAGCATGATAAACAAGATTCAAAGAGAGTGAGATGCCAGCTCCTTTCATTCAGTCAGTAGCTTCAATCATTTCTGGATGTTTTTCAATGGCAAAAATCAATGAATATTGTAAATGCACAAACAGTAATTTCTCCGCATTGCAAGGTGCAATTCTGAAATTTTTTGCTTTTTTCTGCTCCTCTTAGCATGATAAAGAAGATTCAAAGAGAGTGAGATGCCAGCTCCTTTCATTCAGTCAGTAGCTTCAAACATTTCTGGTATATGAATAACATGATGTTTTTCAATGGCAAAAATCAATGAATATTGTAAATGCACAAACAGTAATTTCTCCGCATTGCAAGGTGCAATTCTGGAATTTTTTGCTTTTTCCTGCTCCTCTTAGCATGATAAAGAAGATTCAAAGAGAGTGAGATGCCAGCTCCTTTCATTCAGTCAGTAGCTTCAAACATTTCTGGTATATGAATAACATGATGTTTTTCAATGGCAAAAATCAATGAATATTGTAAATGCACAAACAGTAATTTCTCCGCATTGCAAGGTGCAATTCTGAAATTTTTTGCTTTTTCCTGCTCCTCTTAGCATGATAAAGAAGATTCAAAGAGAGTGAGATGCCAGCTCCTTTCATTCAGTCAGTAGCTTCAAACATTTCTGGTATATGAATAACATGATGTTTTTCAATGGCAAAAATCAATGAATATTGTAAATGCACAAACAGTAATTTCTCCGCATTGCAAGGTGCAATTTTGAAATTTTTTGATTTTTCCTGCTCCTCTTAGCATGATAAAGAAGATTCAAAGAGAGTGAGATGCCAGCTCCTTTCATTCAGTCAGTAGCTTCAATCATTTCTGGACGTTTTTCAATGGCAAAAATCAATGAATATTGTAAATGCACAAACAGTAATTTCTCCGCATTGCAAGGTGCAATTCTGAAATTTTTTGCTTTTTCCTGCTCCTCTTAGCATGATAAACAAGATTCAAAGAGAGTGAGATGCCAGCTCCTTTCATTCAGTCAGTAGCTTCAATCATTTCTGGATGTTTTTCAATGGCAAAAATCAATGAATATTGTAAATGCACAAACAGTAATTTCTCCGCATTGCAAGGTGCAATTCTGAAATTTTTTGCTTTTTTCTGCTCCTCTTAGCATGATAAAGAAGATTCAAAGAGAGTGAGATGCCAGCTCCTTTCATTCAGTCAGTAGCTTCAAACATTTCTGGTATATGAATAACATGATGTTTTTCAATGGCAAAAATCAATGAATATTGTAAATGCACAAACAGTAATTTCTCCGCATTGCAAGGTGCAATTCTGGAATTTTTTGCTTTTTCCTGCTCCTCTTAGCATGATAAAGAAGATTCAAAGAGAGTGAGATGCCAGCTCCTTTCATTCAGTCAGTAGCTTCAAACATTTCTGGTATATGAATAACATGATGTTTTTCAATGGCAAAAATCAATGAATATTGTAAATGCACAAACAGTAATTTCTCCGCATTGCAAGGTGCAATTCTGAAATTTTTTGCTTTTTCCTGCTCCTCTTAGCATGATAAAGAAGATTCAAAGAGAGTGAGATGCCAGCTCCTTTCATTCAGTCAGTAGCTTCAATCATTTCTGGACGTTTTTCAATGGCAAAAATCATTGAATATTGTAAATGCACAAACAGTAATTTCTCCGCATTGCAAGGTGCAATTCTGAAATTTTTTGCTTTTTCCTGCTCCTCTTAGCATGATAAAGAAGATTCAAAGAGAGTGAGATGCCAGCTCCTTTCATTCAGTCAGTAGCTTCAATCATTTCTGGCATATGAATAACATGATGTTTTTCAATGGCAAAAATCAATGAATATTGTAAATGCACAAACAGTAATTTCTCCGCATTGCAAGGTGCAATTCTGAAATTTTTTGCTTTTTCCTGCTCCTCTAAGCATGATAAAGAAGATTCAAAGAGAGTGAGATGCCAGCTCCTTTCATTCAGTCAGTAGCTTCAATCATTTCTGGACGTTTTTCAATGGCAAAAATCAATGAATATTGTAAATGCACAAACAGTAATTTCTCCGCATTGCAAGGTGCAATTCTGAAATTGTTTGCTTTTTCCTGCTCCTCTTAGCATGATAAACAAGATTCAAAGAGAGTGAGATGCCAGCTCCTTTCATTCAGTCAGTAGCTTCAATCATTTCTGGACGTTTTTCAATGGCAAAAATCAATGAATATTGTAAATGCACAAACAGTAATTTCTCCGCATTGCAAGGTGCAATTCTGAAATTTTTTGCTTTTTCCTGCTCCTCTTAGCATGATAAAGAAGATTCAAAGAGAGTGAGATGCCAGCTCCTTTCATTCAGTCAGTAGCTTCAAACATTTCTGGTATATGAATAACATGATGTTTTTCAATGGCAAAAATCAATGAATATTGTAAATGCACAAACAGTAATTTCTTCGCATTGCAAGGTGCAATTCTGAAATTTTTTGCTTTTTCCTGCACCTCTAAGCATGATAAAGAAGATTCAAAGAGAGTGAGATGCCAGCTCCTTTCATTCAGTCAGTAGCTTCAATCATTTCTGGACGTTTTTCAATGGCAAAAATCAATGAATATTGTAAATGCACAAACAGTAATTTCTCCGCATTGCAAGGTGCAATTCTGAAATTTTTTGCTTTTTCCTGCTCCTCTTAGCATGATAAACAAGATTCAAAGAGAATGAGATGCCAGCTCCTTTCATTCAGTCAGTAGCTTCAATCATTTCTGGACGTTTTTCAATGGCAAAAATCAATGAATATTGTAAATGCACAAACAGTAATTTCTCCGCATTGCAAGGTGCAATTCTGAAATTTTTTGCTTTTTCCTGCTCCTCTTAGCATGATAAACAAGATTCAAAGAGAGTGAGATGCCAGCTCCTTTCATTCAGTCAGTAGCTTCAAACATTTCTGGTATATGAATAACATGATGTTTTTCAATGGCAAAAATCAATGAATATTGTAAATGCACAAACAGTAATTTCTCCGCATTGCAAGGTGCAATTCTGAAATTTTTTGCTTTTTCCTGCTCCTCTTAGCATGATAAAGAAGATTCAAAGAGAGTGAGATGCCAGCTCCTTTCATTCAGTCAGTAGCTTCAATCATTTCTGGACGTTTTTCAATGGCAAAAATCAATGAATATTGTAAATGCACAAACAGTAATTTCTCCGCATTGCAAGGTGCAATTCTGAATTTTTTGCTTTTTCCTGCTCCTCTTAGCATGATAAAGAAGATTCAAAGAGAGTGAGATGCCAGCTCCTTTCATTCAGTCAGTAGCTTCAAACATTTCTGGTATATGAATAACATGATGTTTTTCAATGGCAAAAATCAATGAATATTGTAAATGCACAAACAGTAATTTCTCCGCATTGCAAGGTGCAATTTTGAAATTTTTTGCTTTTTCCTGCTCCTCTTAGCATGATAAAGAAGATTCAAAGAGAGTGAGATGCCAGCTCCTTTCATTCAGTCAGTAGCTTCAATCATTTCTGGACGTTTTTCAATGGCAAAAATCAATGAATATTGTAAATGCACAAACAGTAATTTCTCCGCATTGCAAGGTGCAATTCTGAAATTTTTTGCTTTTTTCTGCTCCTCTTAGCATGATAAAGAAGATTCAAAGAGAGTGAGATGCCAGCTCCTTTCATTCAGTCAGTAGCTTCAATCATTTCTGGACGTTTTTCAATGGCAAAAATCATTGAATATTGTAAATGCACAAACAGTAATTTCTCCGCATTGCAAGGTGCAATTCTGAAATTTTTTGCTTTTTCCTGCTCCTCTTAGCATGATAAAGAAGATTCAAAGAGAGTGAGATGCCAGCTCCTTTCATTCAGTCAGTAGCTTCAATCATTTCTGGTATATGAATAACATGATGTTTTTCAATGGCAAAAATCAATGAATATTGTAAATGCACAAACAGTAATTTCTCCGCATTGCAAGGTGCAATTCTGAAATTTTTTGCTTTTTCCTGCTCCTCTAAGCATGATAAAGAAGATTCAAAGAGAGTGAGATGCCAGCTCCTTTCATTCAGTCAGTAGCTTCAATCATTTCTGGACGTTTTTCAATGGCAAAAATCAATGAATATTGTAAATGCACAAACAGTAATTTCTCCGCATTGCAAGGTGCAATTCTGAAATTTTTTGCTTTTTCCTGCTCCTCTTAGCATGATAAACAAGATTCAAAGAGAGTGAGATGCCAGCTCCTTTCATTCAGTCAGTAGCTTCAATCATTTCTGGACGTTTTTCAATGGCAAAAATCAATGAATATTGTAAATGCACAAACAGTAATTTCTCCGCATTGCAAGGTGCAATTCTGAAATTTTTTGCTTTTTCCTGCTCCTCTTAGCATGATAAAGAAGATTCAAAGAGAGTGAGATGCCAGCTCCTTTCATTCAGTCAGTAGCTTCAATCATTTCTGGACGTTTTTCAATGGCAAAAATCAATGAATATTGTAACTGCACAAACAGTAATTTCTCCGCATTGCAAGGTGCAATTCTGAAATTTTTTGCTTTTTCCTGCTCCTCTTAGCATGATAAACAAGATTCAAAGAGAATGAGATGCCAGCTCCTTTCATTCAGTCAGTAGCTTCAATCATTTCTGGACGTTTTTCAATGGCAAAAATCAATGAATATTGTAAATGCACAAACAGTAATTTCTCCGCATTGCAAGGTGCAATTCTGAAATTTTTTGCTTTTTCCTGCTCCTCTTAGCATGATAAAGAAGATTCAAAGAGAGTGAGATGCCAGCTCCTTTCATTCAGTCAGTAGCTTCAAACATTTCTGGTATATGAATAACATGATGTTTTTCAATGGCAAAAATCAAAGAATATTGTAAATGCACAAACAGTAATTTCTCCGCATTGCAAGGTGCAATTCTGAAATTTTTTGCTTTTTCCTGCTCCTCTTAGCATGATAAAGAAGATTCAAAGAGAGTGAGATGCCAGCTCCTTTCATTCAGTCAGTAGCTTCAATCATTTCTGGACGTTTTTCAATGGCAAAAATCAATGAATATTGTAAATGCACAAACAGTAATTTCTCCGCATTGCAAGGTGCAATTCTGAATTTTTTTGCTTTTTCCTGCTCCTCTTAGCATGATAAAGAAGATTCAAAGAGAGTGAGATGCCAGCTCCTTTCATTCAGTCAGTAGCTTCAAACATTTCTGGTATATGAATAACATGATGTTTTTCAATGGCAAAAATCAATGAATATTGTAAATGCACAAACAGTAATTTCTCCGCATTGCAAGGTGCAATTTTGAAATTTTTTGATTTTTCCTGCTCCTCTTAGCATGATAAAGAAGATTCAAAGAGAGTGAGATGCCAGCTCCTTTCATTCAGTCAGTAGCTTCAATCATTTCTGGACGTTTTTCAATGGCAAAAATCAATGAATATTGTAAATGCACAAACAGTAATTTCTCCGCATTGCAAGGTGCAATTCTGAAATTTTTTGCTTTTTCCTGCTCCTCTTAGCATGATAAACAAGATTCAAAGAGAGTGAGATGCCAGCTCCTTTCATTCAGTCAGTAGCTTCAATCATTTCTGGATGTTTTTCAATGGCAAAAATCAATGAATATTGTAAATGCACAAACAGTAATTTCTCCGCATTGCAAGGTGCAATTCTGAAATTTTTTGCTTTTTTCTGCTCCTCTTAGCATGATAAAGAAGATTCAAAGAGAGTGAGATGCCAGCTCCTTTCATTCAGTCAGTAGCTTCAAACATTTCTGGTATATGAATAACATGATGTTTTTCAATGGCAAAAATCAATGAATATTGTAAATGCACAAACAGTAATTTCTCCGCATTGCAAGGTGCAATTCTGGAATTTTTTGCTTTTTCCTGCTCCTCTTAGCATGATAAAGAAGATTCAAAGAGAGTGAGATGCCAGCTCCTTTCATTCAGTCAGTAGCTTCAAACATTTCTGGTATATGAATAACATGATGTTTTTCAATGGCAAAAATCAATGAATATTGTAAATGCACAAACAGTAATTTCTCCGCATTGCAAGGTGCAATTCTGAAATTTTTTGCTTTTTCCTGCTCCTCTTAGCATGATAAAGAAGATTCAAAGAGAGTGAGATGCCAGCTCCTTTCATTCAGTCAGTAGCTTCAAACATTTCTGGTATATGAATAACATGATGTTTTTCAATGGCAAAAATCAATGAATATTGTAAATGCACAAACAGTAATTTCTCCGCATTGCAAGGTGCAATTTTGAAATTTTTTGATTTTTCCTGCTCCTCTTAGCATGATAAAGAAGATTCAAAGAGAGTGAGATGCCAGCTCCTTTCATTCAGTCAGTAGCTTCAATCATTTCTGGACGTTTTTCAATGGCAAAAATCAATGAATATTGTAAATGCACAAACAGTAATTTCTCCGCATTGCAAGGTGCAATTCTGAAATTTTTTGCTTTTTCCTGCTCCTCTTAGCATGATAAACAAGATTCAAAGAGAGTGAGATGCCAGCTCCTTTCATTCAGTCAGTAGCTTCAATCATTTCTGGATGTTTTTCAATGGCAAAAATCAATGAATATTGTAAATGCACAAACAGTAATTTCTCCGCATTGCAAGGTGCAATTCTGAAATTTTTTGCTTTTTTCTGCTCCTCTTAGCATGATAAAGAAGATTCAAAGAGAGTGAGATGCCAGCTCCTTTCATTCAGTCAGTAGCTTCAAACATTTCTGGTATATGAATAACATGATGTTTTTCAATGGCAAAAATCAATGAATATTGTAAATGCACAAACAGTAATTTCTCCGCATTGCAAGGTGCAATTCTGGAATTTTTTGCTTTTTCCTGCTCCTCTTAGCATGATAAAGAAGATTCAAAGAGAGTGAGATGCCAGCTCCTTTCATTCAGTCAGTAGCTTCAAACATTTCTGGTATATGAATAACATGATGTTTTTCAATGGCAAAAATCAATGAATATTGTAAATGCACAAACAGTAATTTCTCCGCATTGCAAGGTGCAATTCTGAAATTTTTTGCTTTTTCCTGCTCCTCTTAGCATGATAAAGAAGATTCAAAGAGAGTGAGATGCCAGCTCCTTTCATTCAGTCAGTAGCTTCAATCATTTCTGGACGTTTT
Organism: Phyllobates terribilis; assembly: GCF_046119375.1. Lineage (NCBI taxonomy): Eukaryota > Metazoa > Chordata > Amphibia > Anura > Dendrobatidae > Phyllobates > Phyllobates terribilis. Next base: position 70,887 of record NW_027365982.1, read on the forward strand.
TCAATGGCAAAAATCATTGAATATTGTAAATGCACAAACAGTAATTTCTCCGCATTGCAAGGTGCAATTCTGAAATTTTTTGCTTTTTCCTGCTCCTCTTAGCATGATAAAGAAGATTCAAAGAGAGTGAGATGACAGCTCCTTTCATTCAGTCAGTAGCTTCAATCATTTCTGGCATATGAATAACATGATGTTTTTCAATGGCAAAAATCAATGAATATTGTAAATGCACAAACAGTAATTTCTCCGCATTGCAAGGTGCAATTCTGAAATTTTTTGCTTTTTCCTGCTCCTCTAAGCATGATAAAGAAGATTCAAAGAGAGTGAGATGCCAGCTCCTTTCATTCAGTCAGTAGCTTCAATCATTTCTGGACGTTTTTCAATGGCAAAAATCAATGAATATTGTAAATGCACAAACAGTAATTTCTCCGCATTGCAAGGTGCAATTCTGAAATTGTTTGCTTTTTCCTGCTCCTCTTAGCATGATAAACAAGATTCAAAGAGAGTGAGATGCCAGCTCCTTTCATTCAGTCAGTAGCTTCAATCATTTCTGGACGTTTTTCAATGGCAAAAATCAATGAATATTGTAAATGCACAAACAGTAATTTCTCCGCATTGCAAGGTGCAATTCTGAAATTTTTTGCTTTTTCCTGCTCCTCTTAGCATGATAAAGAAGATTCAAAGAGAGTGAGATGCCAGCTCCTTTCATTCAGTCAGTAGCTTCAAACATTTCTGGTATATGAATAACATGATGTTTTTCAATGGCAAAAATCAATGAATATTGTAAATGCACAAACAGTAATTTCTTCGCATTGCAAGGTGCAATTCTGAAATTTTTTGCTTTTTCCTGCACCTCTAAGCATGATAAAGAAGATTCAAAGAGAGTGAGATGCCAGCTCCTTTCATTCAGTCAGTAGCTTCAATCATTTCTGGACGTTTTTCAATGGCAAAAATCAATGAATATTGTAAATGCACAAACAGTAATTTCTCCGCATTGCAAGGTGCAATTCTGAAATTTTTTGCTTTTTCCTGCTCCTCTTAGCATGATAAACAAGATTCAAAGAGAATGAGATGCCAGCTCCTTTCATTCAGTCAGTAGCTTCAATCATTTCTGGACGTTTTTCAATGGCAAAAATCAATGAATATTGTAAATGCACAAACAGTAATTTCTCCGCATTGCAAGGTGCAATTCTGAAATTTTTTGCTTTTTCCTGCTCCTCTTAGCATGATAAACAAGATTCAAAGAGAGTGAGATGCCAGCTCCTTTCATTCAGTCAGTAGCTTCAAACATTTCTGGTATATGAATAACATGATGTTTTTCAATGGCAAAAATCAATGAATATTGTAAATGCACAAACAGTAATTTCTCCGCATTGCAAGGTGCAATTCTGAAATTTTTTGCTTTTTCCTGCTCCTCTTAGCATGATAAAGAAGATTCAAAGAGAGTGAGATGCCAGCTCCTTTCATTCAGTCAGTAGCTTCAATCATTTCTGGACGTTTTTCAATGGCAAAAATCAATGAATATTGTAAATGCACAAACAGTAATTTCTCCGCATTGCAAGGTGCAATTCTGAATTTTTTGCTTTTTCCTGCTCCTCTTAGCATGATAAAGAAGATTCAAAGAGAGTGAGATGCCAGCTCCTTTCATTCAGTCAGTAGCTTCAAACATTTCTGGTATATGAATAACATGATGTTTTTTAATGGCAAAAATCAATGAATATTGTAAATGCACAAACAGTAATTTCTCCGCATTGCAAGGTGCAATTTTGAAATTTTTTGCTTTTTCCTGCTCCTCTTAGCATGATAAAGAAGATTCAAAGAGAGTGAGATGCCAGCTCCTTTCATTCAGTCAGTAGCTTCAATCATTTCTGGACGTTTTTCAATGGCAAAAATCAATGAATATTGTAAATGCACAAACAGTAATTTCTCCGCATTGCAAGGTGCAATTCTGAAATTTTTTGCTTTTTTCTGCTCCTCTTAGCATGATAAAGAAGATTCAAAGAGAGTGAGATGCCAGCTCCTTTCATTCAGTCAGTAGCTTCAATCATTTCTGGACGTTTTTCAATGGCAAAAATCATTGAATATTGTAAATGCACAAACAGTAATTTCTCCGCATTGCAAGGTGCAATTCTGAAATTTTTTGCTTTTTCCTGCTCCTCTTAGCATGATAAAGAAGATTCAAAGAGAGTGAGATGCCAGCTCCTTTCATTCAGTCAGTAGCTTCAATCATTTCTGGTATATGAATAACATGATGTTTTTCAATGGCAAAAATCAATGAATATTGTAAATGCACAAACAGTAATTTCTCCGCATTGCAAGGTGCAATTCTGAAATTTTTTGCTTTTTCCTGCTCCTCTAAGCATGATAAAGAAGATTCAAAGAGAGTGAGATGCCAGCTCCTTTCATTCAGTCAGTAGCTTCAATCATTTCTGGACGTTTTTCAATGGCAAAAATCAATGAATATTGTAAATGCACAAACAGTAATTTCTCCGCATTGCAAGGTGCAATTCTGAAATTGTTTGCTTTTTCCTGCTCCTCTTAGCATGATAAACAAGATTCAAAGAGAGTGAGATGCCAGCTCCTTTCATTCAGTCAGTAGCTTCAATCATTTCTGGACGTTTTTCAATGGCAAAAATCAATGAATATTGTAAATGCACAAACAGTAATTTCTCCGCATTGCAAGGTGCAATTCTGAAATTTTTTGCTTTTTCCTGCTCCTCTTAGCATGATAAAGAAGATTCAAAGAGAGTGAGATGCCAGCTCCTTTCATTCAGTCAGTAGCTTCAAACATTTCTGGTATATGAATAACATGATGTTTTTCAATGGCAAAAATCAATGAATATTGTAAATGCACAAACAGTAATTTCTTCGCATTGCAAGGTGCAATTCTGAAATTTTTTGCTTTTTCCTGCACCTCTAAGCATGATAAAGAAGATTCAAAGAGAGTGAGATGCCAGCTCCTTTCATTCAGTCAGTAGCTTCAATCATTTCTGGACGTTTTTCAATGGCAAAAATCAATGAATATTGTAAATGCACAAACAGTAATTTCTCCGCATTGCAAGGTGCAATTCTGAAATTTTTTGCTTTTTCCTGCTCCTCTTAGCATGATAAACAAGATTCAAAGAGAATGAGATGCCAGCTCCTTTCATTCAGTCAGTAGCTTCAATCATTTCTGGACGTTTTTCAATGGCAAAAATCAATGAATATTGTAAATGCACAAACAGTAATTTCTCCGCATTGCAAGGTGCAATTCTGAAATTTTTTGCTTTTTCCTGCTCCTCTTAGCATGATAAACAAGATTCAAAGAGAGTGAGATGCCAGCTCCTTTCATTCAGTCAGTAGCTTCAAACATTTCTGGTATATGAATAACATGATGTTTTTCAATGGCAAAAATCAATGAATATTGTAAATGCACAAACAGTAATTTCTCCGCATTGCAAGGTGCAATTCTGAAATTTTTTGCTTTTTCCTGCTCCTCTTAGCATGATAAAGAAGATTCAAAGAGAGTGAGATGCCAGCTCCTTTCATTCAGTCAGTAGCTTCAATCATTTCTGGACGTTTTTCAATGGCAAAAATCAATGAATATTGTAAATGCACAAACAGTAATTTCTCCGCATTGCAAGGTGCAATTCTGAATTTTTTGCTTTTTCCTGCTCCTCTTAGCATGATAAAGAAGATTCAAAGAGAGTGAGATGCCAGCTCCTTTCATTCAGTCAGTAGCTTCAAACATTTCTGGTATATGAATAACATGATGTTTTTTAATGGCAAAAATCAATGAATATTGTAAATGCACAAACAGTAATTTCTCCGCATTGCAAGGTGCAATTTTGAAATTTTTTGCTTTTTCCTGCTCCTCTTAGCATGATAAAGAAGATTCAAAGAGAGTGAGATGCCAGCTCCTTTCATTCAGTCAGTAGCTTCAATCATTTCTGGACGTTTTTCAATGGCAAAAATCAATGAATATTGTAAATGCACAAACAGTAATTTCTCCGCATTGCAAGGTGCAATTCTGAAATTTTTTGCTTTTTTCTGCTCCTCTTAGCATGATAAAGAAGATTCAAAGAGAGTGAGATGCCAGCTCCTTTCATTCAGTCAGTAGCTTCAATCATTTCTGGACGTTTTTCAATGGCAAAAATCATTGAATATTGTAAATGCACAAACAGTAATTTCTCCGCATTGCAAGGTGCAATTCTGAAATTTTTTGCTTTTTCCTGCTCCTCTTAGCATGATAAAGAAGATTCAAAGAGAGTGAGATGCCAGCTCCTTTCATTCAGTCAGTAGCTTCAATCATTTCTGGTATATGAATAACATGATGTTTTTCAATGGCAAAAATCAATGAATATTGTAAATGCACAAACAGTAATTTCTCCGCATTGCAAGGTGCAATTCTGAAATTTTTTGCTTTTTCCTGCTCCTCTAAGCATGATAAAGAAGATTCAAAGAGAGTGAGATGCCAGCTCCTTTCATTCAGTCAGTAGCTTCAATCATTTCTGGACGTTTTTCAATGGCAAAAATCAATGAATATTGTAAATGCACAAACAGTAATTTCTCCGCATTGCAAGGTGCAATTCTGAAATTTTTTGCTTTTTCCTGCTCCTCTTAGCATGATAAACAAGATTCAAAGAGAGTGAGATGCCAGCTCCTTTCATTCAGTCAGTAGCTTCAATCATTTCTGGACGTTTTTCAATGGCAAAAATCAATGAATATTGTAAATGCACAAACAGTAATTTCTCCGCATTGCAAGGTGCAATTCTGAAATTTTTTGCTTTTTCCTGCTCCTCTTAGCATGATAAAGAAGATTCAAAGAGAGTGAGATGCCAGCTCCTTTCATTCAGTCAGTAGCTTCAAACATTTCTGGTATATGAATAACATGATGTTTTTCAATGGCAAAAATCACTGAATATTGTAAATGCACAAACAGTAATTTCTCCGCATTGCAAGGTGCAATTCTGAAATTTTTTGCTTTTTCCTGCTCCTCTTAGCATGATAAAGAAGATTCAAAGAGAGTGAGATGCCAGCTCCTTTCATTCAGTCAGTAGCTTCAATCATTTCTGGACGTTTTTCAATGGCAAAAATCAATGAATATTGTAAATGCACAAACAGTAATTTTTCCGCATTGCAAGGTGCAATTCTGAAATTTTTTGCTTTTTCCTGCTCCTCTTAGCATGATAAAGAAGATTCAAAGAGAGTGAGATGCCAGCTCCTTTCATTCAGTCAGTAGCTTCAAACATTTCTGGTATATGAATAACATGATGTTTTTCAATGGCAAAAATCAATGAATATTGTAAATGCACAAACAGTAATTTCTCCGCATTGCAAGGTGCAATTCTGAATTTTTTTGCTTTTTCCTGCTCCTCTTAGCATGATAAAGAAGATTCAAAGAGAGTGAGATGCCAGCTCCTTTCATTCAGTCAGTAGCTTCAATCATTTCTGGACGTTTTTCAATGGCAAAAATCAATGAATATTGTAAATGCACAAACAGTAATTTCTCCGCATTGCAAGGTGCAATTCTGAAATTTTTTGCTTTTTTCTGCTCCTCTTAGCATGATAAAGAAGATTCAGAGAGTGAGATGCCAGCTCCTTTCATTCAGTCAGTAGCTTCAAACATTTCTGGTATATGAATAACATGATGTTTTTCAATGGCAAAAATCAATGAATATTGTAAATGCACAAACAGTAATTTCTCCGCATTGCAAGGTGCAATTCTGAAATTTTTTGCTTTTTCCTGCTCCTCTTAGCATGATAAAGAAGATTCAAAGAGAGTGAGATGCCAGCTCCTTTCATTCAGTCAGTAGCTTCAATCATTTCTGGACGTTTTTCAATGGCAAAAATCAATGAATATTGTAAATGCACAAACAGTAATTTCTCCGCATTGCAAGGTGCAATTCTGAAATTTTTTGCTTTTTCCTGCTCCTCTTAGCAAGATAAACAAGATTCAAAGAGAGTGAGATGCCAGCTCCTTTCATTCAGTCAGTAGCTTCAATCATTTCTGGTATATGAATAACATGATGTTTTTCAATGGCAAAAATCAATGAATATTGTAAATGCACAAACAGTAATTTCTCCGCATTGCAAGGTGCAATTCTGAAATTTTTTGCTTTTTCCTGCTCCTCTAAGCATGATAAAGAAGATTCAAAGAGAGTGAGATGCCAGCTCCTTTCATTCAGTCAGTAGCTTCAATCATTTCTGGACGTTTTTCAATGGCAAAAATCAATGAATATTGTAAATGCACAAACAGTAATTTCTCCGCATTGCAAGGTGCAATTCTGAAATTTTTTGCTTTTTCCTGCTCCTCTTAGCATGATAAACAAGATTCAAAGAGAGTGAGATGCCAGCTCCTTTCATTCAGTCAGTAGCTTCAATCATTTCTGGACGTTTTTCAATGGCAAAAATCAATGAATATTGTAAATGCACAAACAGTAATTTCTCCGCATTGCAAGGTGCAATTCTGAAATTTTTTGCTTTTTCCTGCTCCTCTTAGCATGATAAAGAAGATTCAAAGAGAGTGAGATGCCAGCTCCTTTCATTCAGTCAGTAGCTTCAAACATTTCTGGTATATGAATAACATGATGTTTTTCAATGGCAAAAATCACTGAATATTGTAAATGCACAAACAGTAATTTCTCCGCATTGCAAGGTGCAATTCTGAAATTTTTTGCTTTTTCCTGCTCCTCTTAGCATGATAAAGAAGATTCAAAGAGAGTGAGATGCCAGCTCCTTTCATTCAGTCAGTAGCTTCAATCATTTCTGGACGTTTTTCAATGGCAAAAATCAATGAATATTGTAAATGCACAAACAGTAATTTTTCCGCATTGCAAGGTGCAATTCTGAAATTTTTTGCTTTTTCCTGCTCCTCTTAGCATGATAAAGAAGATTCAAAGAGAGTGAGATGCCAGCTCCTTTCATTCAGTCAGTAGCTTCAAACATTTCTGGTATATGAATAACATGATGTTTTTCAATGGCAAAAATCAATGAATATTGTAAATGCACAAACAGTAATTTCTCCGCATTGCAAGGTGCAATTCTGAATTTTTTTGCTTTTTCCTGCTCCTCTTAGCATGATAAAGAAGATTCAAAGAGAGTGAGATGCCAGCTCCTTTCATTCAGTCAGTAGCTTCAATCATTTCTGGACGTTTTTCAATGGCAAAAATCAATGAATATTGTAAATGCACAAACAGTAATTTCTCCGCATTGCAAGGTGCAATTCTGAAATTTTTTGCTTTTTTCTGCTCCTCTTAGCATGATAAAGAAGATTCAGAGAGTGAGATGCCAGCTCCTTTCATTCAGTCAGTAGCTTCAAACATTTCTGGTATATGAATAACATGATGTTTTTCAATGGCAAAAATCAATGAATATTGTAAATGCACAAACAGTAATTTCTCCGCATTGCAAGGTGCAATTCTGAAATTTTTTGCTTTTTCCTGCTCCTCTTAGCATGATAAAGAAGATTCAAAGAGAGTGAGATGCCAGCTCCTTTCATTCAGTCAGTAGCTTCAATCATTTCTGGACGTTTTTCAATGGCAAAAATCAATGAATATTGTAAATGCACAAACAGTAATTTCTCCGCATTGCAAGGTGCAATTCTGAAATTTTTTGCTTTTTCCTGCTCCTCTTAGCAAGATAAACAAGATTCAAAGAGAGTGAGATGCCAGCTCCTTTCATTCAGTCAGTAGCTTCAATCATTTCTGGACGTTTTTCAATGGCAAAAATCAATGAATATTGTAAATGCACAAACAGTAATTTCTCCGCATTGCAAGGTGCAATTCTGAAATTTTTTGCTTTTTCCTGCTCCTCTTAGCATGATAAAGAAGATTCAAAGAGAGTGAGATGCCAGCTCCCTTTCATTCAGTCAGTAGCTTCAATCATTTCTGGACGTTTTTCAATGGCAAAAATCAATGAATATTGTAAATGCACAAACAGTAATTTCTCCGCATTGCAAGGTGCAATTCTGAAATTTTTTGCTTTTTCCTGCTCCTCTTAGCATGATAAAGAAGATTCAAAGAGTGTGAGATGCCAGCTCCTTTCATTCAGTCAGTAGCTTCAATCATTTCTGGACGTTTTTCAATGGCAAAAATCAATGAATATTGTAAATGCACAAACAGTAATTTCTCCGCATTGCAAGGTGCAATTCTGAAATTTTTTGCTTTTTCCTGCTCCTCTTAGCATGATAAAGAAGATTCAAAGAGAGTGAGATGCCAGCTCCTTTCATTCAGTCAGTAGCTTCAAACATTTCTGGTATATGAATAACATGATGTTTTTCAATGGCAAAAATCAATGAATATTGTAAATGCACAAACAGTAATTTCTCCGCATTGCAAGGTGCAATTCTGAAATTTTTTGCTTTTTCCTGCTCCTCTTAGCATGATAAAGAAGATTCAAAGAGAGTGAGATGCCAGCTCCTTTCATTCAGTCAGTAGCTTCAAACATTTCTGGTATATGAATAACATGATGTTTTTCAATGGCAAAAATCAATGAATATTGTAAATGCACAAACAGTAATTTCTCCGCATTGCAAGGTGCAATTCTGAAATTTTTTGCTTTTTCCTGCTCCTCTTAGCATGATAAAGAAGATTCAAAGAGAGTGAGATGCCAGCTCCTTTCATTCAGTCAGTAGCTTCAATCATTTCTGGACGTTTTTCAATGGCAAAAATCATTGAATATTGTAAATGCACAAACAGTAATTTCTCCGCATTGCAAGGTGCAATTCTGAAATTTTTTGCTTTTTCCTGCTCCTCTTAGCATGATAAAGAAGATTCAAAGAGAGTGAGATGCCAGCTCCTTTCATTCAGTCAGTAGCTTCAATCATTTCTGGTATATGAATAACATGATGTTTTTCAATGGCAAAAATGAATGAATATTGTAAATGCACAAACAGTAATTTCTCCGCATTGCAAGGTGCAATTCTGAAATTTTTTGCTTTTTCCTGCTCCTCTAAGCATGATAAAGAAGATTCAAAGAGAGTGAGATGCCAGCTCCTTTCATTCAGTCAGTAGCTTCAATCATTTCTGGACGTTTTTCAATGGCAAAAATCAATGAATATTGTAAATGCACAAACAGTAATTTCTCCGCATTGCAAGGTGCAATTCTGAAATTTTTTGCTTTTTCCTGCTCCTCTTAGCATGATAAACAAGATTCAAAGAGAGTGAGATGCCAGCTCCTTTCATTCAGTCAGTAGCTTCAATCATTTCTGGACGTTTTTCAATGGCAAAAATCAATGAATATTGTAAATGCACAAACAGTAATTTCTCCGCATTGCAAGGTGCAATTCTGAAATTTTTTGCTTTTTCCTGCTCCTCTTAGCATGATAAAGAAGATTCAAAGAGAGTGAGATGCCAGCTCCTTTCATTCAGTCAGTAGCTTCAAACATTTCTGGTATATGAATAACATGATGTTTTTCAATGGCAAAAATCAATGAATATTGTAAATGCACAAACAGTAATTTCTCCGCATTGCAAGGTGCAATTCTGAAATTTTTTGCTTTTTCCTGCTCCTCTTAGCATGATAAAGAAGATTCAAAGAGAGTGAGATGCCAGCTCCTTTCATTCAGTCAGTAGCTTCAATCATTTCTGGACGTTTTTCAATGGCAAAAATCATTGAATATTGTAAATGCACAAACAGTAATTTCTCCGCATTGCAAGGTGCAATTCTGAAATTTTTTGCTTTTTCCTGCTCCTCTTAGCATGATAAAGAAGATTCAAAGAGAGTGAGATGCCAGCTCCTTTCATTCAGTCAGTAGCTTCAATCATTTCTGGTATATGAATAACATGATGTTTTTCAATGGCAAAAATCAATGAATATTGTAAATGCACAAACAGTAATTTCTCCGCATTGCAAGGTGCAATTCTGAAATTTTTTGCTTTTTCCTGATCCTCTAAGCATGATAAAGAAGATTCAAAGAGAGTGAGATGCCAGCTCCTTTCATTCAGTCAGTAGCTTCAATCATTTCTGGACGTTTTTCAATGGCAAAAATCAATGAATATTGTAAATGCACAAACAGTAATTTCTCCGCATTGCAAGGTGCAATTCTGAAATTTTTTGCTTTTTCCTGCTCCTCTTAGCATGATAAACAAGATTCAAAGAGAGTGAGATGCCAGCTCCTTTCATTCAGTCAGTAGCTTCAATCATTTCTGGACGTTTTTCAATGGCAAAAATCAATGAATATTGTAAATGCACAAACAGTAATTTCTCCGCATTGCAAGGTGCAATTCTGAAATTTTTTGCTTTTTCCTGCTCCTCTTAGCATGATAAAGAAGATTCAAAGAGAGTGAGATGCCAGCTCCTTTCATTCAGTCAGTAGCTTCAAACATTTCTGGTATATGAATAACATGATGTTTTTCAATGGCAAAAATCAATGAATATTGTAAATGCACAAACAGTAATTTCTCCGCATTGCAAGGTGCAATTCTGAAATTTTTTGCTTTTTCCTGCTCCTCTAAGCATGATAAAGAAGATTCAAAGAGAGTGAGATGCCAGCTCCTTTCATTCAGTCAGTAGCTTCAATCATTTCTGGACGTTTTTCAATGGCAAAAATCAATGAATATTGTAAATGCACAAACAGTAATTTCTCCGCATTGCAAGGTGCAATTCTGAAATTTTTTGCTTTTTCCTGCTCCTCTTAGCATGATAAACAAGATTCAAAGAGAATGAGATGCCAGCTCCTTTCATTCAGTCAGTAGCTTCAATCATTTCTGGACGTTTTTCAATGGCAAAAATCAATGAATATTGTAAATGCACAAACAGTAATTTCTCCGCATTGCAAGGTGCAATTCTGAAATTTTTTGCTTTTTCCTGCTCCTCTTAGCATGATAAAGAAGATTCATAGAGAGTGAGATGCCAGCTCCTTTCATTCAGTCAGTAGCTTCAAACATTTCTGGTATATGAATAACATGATGTTTTTCAATGGCAAAAATCACTGAATATTGTAAATGCACAAACAGTAATTTCTCCGCATTGCAAGGTGCAATTCTGAAATTTTTTGCTTTTTCCTGCTCCTCTTAGCATGATAAAGAAGATTCAAAGAGAGTGAGATGCCAGCTCCTTTCATTCAGTCAGTAGCTTCAATCATTTCTGGACGTTTTTCAATGGCAAAAATCAATGAATATTGTAAATGCACAAACAGTAATTTTTCCGCATTGCAAGGTGCAATTCTGAAATTTTTTGCTTTTTCCTGCTCCTCTTAGCATGATAAAGAAGATTCAAAGAGAGTGAGATGCCAGCTCCTTTCATTCAGTCAGTAGCTTCAAACATTTCTGGTATATGAATAACATGATGTTTTTCAATGGCAAAAATCAATGAATATTGTAAATGCACAAACAGTAATTTCTCCGCATTGCAAGGTGCAATTCTGAATTTTTTTGCTTTTTCCTGCTCCTCTTAGCATGATAAAGAAGATTCAAAGAGAGTGAGATGCCAGCTCCTTTCATTCAGTCAGTAGCTTCAATCATTTCTGGACGTTTTTCAATGGCAAAAATCAATGAATATTGTAAATGCACAAACAGTAATTTCTCCGCATTGCAAGGTGCAATTCTGAAATTTTTTGCTTTTTTCTGCTCCTCTTAGCATGATAAAGAAGATTCAGAGAGTGAGATGCCAGCTCCTTTCATTCAGTCAGTAGCTTCAAACATTTCTGGTATATGAATAACATGATGTTTTTCAATGGCAAAAATCAATGAATATTGTAAATGCACAAACAGTAATTTCTCCGCATTGCAAGGTGCAATTCTGAAATTTTTTGCTTTTTCCTGCTCCTCTTAGCATGATAAAGAAGATTCAAAGAGAGTGAGATGCCAGCTCCTTTCATTCAGTCAGTAGCTTCAATCATTTCTGGACGTTTTTCAATGGCAAAAATCAATGAATATTGTAAATGCACAAACAGTAATTTCTCCGCATTGCAAGGTGCAATTCTGAAATTTTTTGCTTTTTCCTGCTCCTCTTAGCAAGATAAACAAGATTCAAAGAGAGTGAGATGCCAGCTCCTTTCATTCAGTCAGTAGCTTCAATCATTTCTGGTATATGAATAACATGATGTTTTTCAATGGCAAAAATCAATGAATATTGTAAATGCACAAACAGTAATTTCTCCGCATTGCAAGGTGCAATTCTGAAATTTTTTGCTTTTTCCTGCTCCTCTAAGCATGATAAAGAAGATTCAAAGAGAGTGAGATGCCAGCTCCTTTCATTCAGTCAGTAGCTTCAATCATTTCTGGACGTTTTTCAATGGCAAAAATCAATGAATATTGTAAATGCACAAACAGTAATTTCTCCGCATTGCAAGGTGCAATTCTGAAATTTTTTGCTTTTTCCTGCTCCTCTTAGCATGATAAACAAGATTCAAAGAGAGTGAGATGCCAGCTCCTTTCATTCAGTCAGTAGCTTCAATCATTTCTGGACGTTTTTCAATGGCAAAAATCAATGAATATTGTAAATGCACAAACAGTAATTTCTCCGCATTGCAAGGTGCAATTCTGAAATTTTTTGCTTTTTCCTGCTCCTCTTAGCATGATAAAGAAGATTCAAAGAGAGTGAGATGCCAGCTCCTTTCATTCAGTCAGTAGCTTCAAACATTTCTGGTATATGAATAACATGATGTTTTTCAATGGCAAAAATCACTGAATATTGTAAATGCACAAACAGTAATTTCTCCGCATTGCAAGGTGCAATTCTGAAATTTTTTGCTTTTTCCTGCTCCTCTTAGCATGATAAAGAAGATTCAAAGAGAGTGAGATGCCAGCTCCTTTCATTCAGTCAGTAGCTTCAAACATTTCTGGTATATGAATAACATGATGTTTTTCAATGGCAAAAATCAATGAATATTGTAAATGCACAAACAGTAATTTCTCCGCATTGCAAGGTGCAATTCTGAAATTTTTTGCTTTTTCCTGCTCCTCTTAGCATGATAAAGAAGATTCAAAGAGAGTGAGATGCCAGCTCCTTTCATTCAGTCAGTAGCTTCAATCATTTCTGGACGTTTTTCAATGGCAAAAATCATTGAATATTGTAAATGCACAAACAGTAATTTCTCCGCATTGCAAGGTGCAATTCTGAAATTTTTTGCTTTTTCCTGCTCCTCTTAGCATGATAAAGAAGATTCAAAGAGAGTGAGATGCCAGCTCCTTTCATTCAGTCAGTAGCTTCAATCATTTCTGGTATATGAATAACATGATGTTTTTCAATGGCAAAAATGAATGAATATTGTAAATGCACAAACAGTAATTTCTCCGCATTGCAAGGTGCAATTCTGAAATTTTTTGCTTTTTCCTGCTCCTCTAAGCATGATAAAGAAGATTCAAAGAGAGTGAGATGCCAGCTCCTTTCATTCAGTCAGTAGCTTCAATCATTTCTGGACGTTTTTCAATGGCAAAAATCAATGAATATTGTAAATGCACAAACAGTAATTTCTCCGCATTGCAAGGTGCAATTCTGAAATTTTTTGCTTTTTCCTGCTCCTCTTAGCATGATAAACAAGATTCAAAGAGAGTGAGATGCCAGCTCCTTTCATTCAGTCAGTAGCTTCAATCATTTCTGGACGTTTTTCAATGGCAAAAATCAATGAATATTGTAAATGCACAAACAGTAATTTCTCCGCATTGCAAGGTGCAATTCTGAAATTTTTTGCTTTTTCCTGCTCCTCTTAGCATGATAAAGAAGATTCAAAGAGAGTGAGATGCCAGCTCCTTTCATTCAGTCAGTAGCTTCAAACATTTCTGGTATATGAATAACATGATGTTTTTCAATGGCAAAAATCAATGAATATTGTAAATGCACAAACAGTAATTTCTCCGCATTGCAAGGTGCAATTCTGAAATTTTTTGCTTTTTCCTGCTCCTCTTAGCATGATAAAGAAGATTCAAAGAGAGTGAGATGCCAGCTCCTTTCATTCAGTCAGTAGCTTCAATCATTTCTGGACGTTTTTCAATGGCAAAAATCATTGAATATTGTAAATGCACAAACAGTAATTTCTCCGCATTGCAAGGTGCAATTCTGAAATTTTTTGCTTTTTCCTGCTCCTCTTAGCATGATAAAGAAGATTCAAAGAGAGTGAGATGCCAGCTCCTTTCATTCAGTCAGTAGCTTCAATCATTTCTGGTATATGAATAACATGATGTTTTTCAATGGCAAAAATCAATGAATATTGTAAATGCACAAACAGTAATTTCTCCGCATTGCAAGGTGCAATTCTGAAATTTTTTGCTTTTTCCTGATCCTCTAAGCATGATAAAGAAGATTCAAAGAGAGTGAGATGCCAGCTCCTTTCATTCAGTCAGTAGCTTCAATCATTTCTGGACGTTTTTCAATGGCAAAAATCAATGAATATTGTAAATGCACAAACAGTAATTTCTCCGCATTGCAAGGTGCAATTCTGAAATTTTTTGCTTTTTCCTGCTCCTCTTAGCATGATAAACAAGATTCAAAGAGAGTGAGATGCCAGCTCCTTTCATTCAGTCAGTAGCTTCAATCATTTCTGGACGTTTTTCAATGGCAAAAATCAATGAATATTGTAAATGCACAAACAGTAATTTCTCCGCATTGCAAGGTGCAATTCTGAAATTTTTTGCTTTTTCCTGCTCCTCTTAGCATGATAAAGAAGATTCAAAG
>NW_027365983.1:0-85473 GCF_046119375.1 Phyllobates terribilis
CCTTGCAATGCGGAGAAATTACTGTTTGTGCATTTACAATATTCATTGATTTTTGCCATTGAAAAACATCATGTTATTCATATACCAGAAATGTTTGAAGCTACTGACTGAATGAAAGGAGCTGGCATCTCACTCTCTTTGAATCTTCTTTATCATGCTAAGAGGAGCAGGAAAAAGCAAAAAATTTCAGAATTGCACCTTGCAATGCGGAGAAATTACTGTTTGTGCATTTACAATATTCATTGATTTTTGCCATTGAAAAACATCCAGAAATGATTGAAGCTACTGACTGAATGAAAGGAGCTGGCATCTCACTCTCTTTGAATCTTGTTTATCATGCTAAGAGGAGCAGGAAAAAGCAAAAAATTTCAGAATTGCACCTTGCAATGCGGAGAAATTACTGTTTGTGCATTTACAATATTCATTGATTTTTGCCATTGAAAAACATCATGTTATTCATATACCAGAAATGATTGAAGCTACTGACTGAATGAAAGGAGCTGGCATCTCACTCTCTTTGAATCTTCTTTATCATGCTAAGAGGAGCAGGAAAAAGCAAAAAATTTCAGAATTGCACCTTGCAATGCGGAGAAATTACTGTTTGTGCATTTACAATATTCAATGATTTTTGCCATTGAAAAACGTCCAGAAATGATTGAAGCTACTGACTGAATGAAAGGAGCTGGCATCTCACTCTCTTTGAATCTTCTTTATCATGCTAAGAGGAGCAGGAAAAAGCAAAAAATTTCAGAATTGCACCTTCCAATGCGGAGAAATTACTGTTTGTGCATTTACAATATTCATTGATTTTTGCCATTGAAAAACATCATGTTATTCATATACCAGAAATGTTTGAAGCTACTGACTGAATGAAAGGAGCTGGCATCTCACTCTCTTTGAATCTTCTTTATCATGCTAAGAGGAGCAGGAAAAAGCAAAAAATTTCAGAATTGCACCTTGCAATGCGGAGAAATTACTGTTTGTGCATTTACAATATTCATTGATTTTTGCCATTGAAAAACGTCCAGAAATGATTGAAGCTACTGACTGAATGAAAGGAGCTGGCATCTCACTCTCTTTGAATCTTCTTTATCATGCTAAGAGGAGCAGGAAAAAGCAAAAAATTTCAGAATTGCACCTTGCAATGCGGAGAAATTACTGTTTGTGCATTTACAATATTCATTGATTTTTGCCATTGAAAAACGTCCAGAAATGTTTGAAGCTACTGACTGAATGAAAGGAGCTGGCATCTCACTCTCTTTGAATCTTCTTTATCATGCTAAGAGGAGCAGGAAAAAGCAAAAAATTTCAGAATTGCACCTTGCAATGAGGAGAAATTACTGTTTGTGCATTTACAATATTCATTGATTTTTGCCATTGAAAAACATCATGTTATTCATATACCAGAAATGTTTGAAGCTACTGACTGAATGAAAGGAGCTGGCATCTCACTCTCTTTGAATCTTCTTTATCATGCTAAGAGGAGCAGGAAAAAGCAAAAAATTTCAGAATTGCACCTTGCAATGCGGAGAAATTACTGTTTGTGCATTTACAATATTCAATGATTTTTGCCATTGAAAAACGTCCAGAAATGATTGAAGCTACTGACTGAATGAAAGGAGCTGGCATCTCACTCTCTTTGAATCTTCTTTATCATGCTAAGAGGAGCAGGAAAAAGCAAAAAATTTCAGAATTGCACCTTCCAATGCGGAGAAATTACTGTTTGTGCATTTACAATATTCATTGATTTTTGCCATTGAAAAACATCATGTTATTCATATACCAGAAATGTTTGAAGCTACTGACTGAATGAAAGGAGCTGGCATCTCACTCTCTTTGAATCTTCTTTATCATGCTAAGAGGAGCAGGAAAAAGCAAAAAATTTCAGAATTGCACCTTGCAATGCGGAGAAATTACTGTTTGTGCATTTACAATATTCATTGATTTTTGCCATTGAAAAACGTCCAGAAATGATTGAAGCTACTGACTGAATGAATGGAGCTGGCATCTCACTCCCTTTGAATCTTCTTTATCATGCTAAGAGGAGCAGGAAAAAGCAAAAAATTTCAGAATTGCACCTTGCAATGCGGAGAAATTACTGTTTGTGCATTTACAATATTCATTGATTTTTGCCATTGAAAAACATCATGTTATTCATATACCAGAAATGTTTGAAGCTACTGACTGAATGAAAGGAGCTGGCATCTCACTCTCTTTGAATCTTCTTTATCATGCTAAGAGGAGCAGGAAAAAGCAAAAAATTTCAGAATTGCACCTTGCAATGCGGAGAAATTACTGTTTGTGCATTTACAATATTCATTGATTTTTGCCATTGAAAAACGTCCAGAAATGATTGAAGCTACTGACTGAATGAAAGGAGCTGGCATCTCACTCTCTTTGAATCTTGTTTATCATGCTAAGAGGAGCAGGAAAAAGCAAAAAATTTCAGAATTGCACCTTGCAATGCGGAGAAATTACTGTTTGTGCATTTACAATATTCATTGATTTTTGCCATTGAAAAACATCATGTTATTCATATACCAGAAATGTTTGAAGCTACTGACTGAATGAAAGGAGCTGGCATCTCACTCTCTTTGAATCTTCTTTATCATGCTAAGAGGAGCAGGAAAAAGCAAAAAATTTCAGAATTGCACCTTGCAATGCGGAGAAATTACTGTTTGTGCATTTACAATATTCATTGATTTTTGCCATTGAAAAACATCCAGAAATGATTGAAGCTACTGACTGAATGAAAGGAGCTGGCATCTCACTCTCTTTGAATCTTGTTTATCATGCTAAGAGGAGCAGGAAAAAGCAAAAAATTTCAGAATTGCACCTTGCAATGCGGAGAAATTACTGTTTGTGCATTTACAATATTCATTGATTTTTGCCATTGAAAAACATCATGTTATTCATATACCAGAAATGTTTGAAGCTACTGACTGAATGAAAGGAGCTGGCATCTCACTCTCTTTGAATCTTCTTTATCATGCTAAGAGGAGCAGGAAAAAGCAAAAAATTTCAGAATTGCACCTTGCAATGCGGAGAAATTACTGTTTGTGCATTTACAATATTCATTGATTTTTGCCATTGAAAAACATCCAGAAATGATTGAAGCTACTGACTGAATGAAAGGAGCTGGCATCTCACTCTCTTT
The DNA here is from genome assembly GCF_046119375.1 of Phyllobates terribilis. Lineage (NCBI taxonomy): Eukaryota > Metazoa > Chordata > Amphibia > Anura > Dendrobatidae > Phyllobates > Phyllobates terribilis. The sequence continues at coordinate 3,158 of NW_027365983.1, forward strand.
GAATCTTGTTTATCATGCTAAGAGGAGCAGGAAAAAGCAAAAAATTTCAGAATTGCACCTTGCAATGCGGAGAAATTACTGTTTGTGCATTTACAATATTCATTGATTTTTGCCATTGAAAAACATCATGTTATTCATATACCAGAAATGATTGAAGCTACTGACTGAATGAAAGGAGCTGGCATCTCACTCTCTTTGAATCTTCTTTATCATGCTAAGAGGAGCAGGAAAAAGCAAAAAATTTCAGAATTGCACCTTGCAATGCGGAGAAATTACTGTTTGTGCATTTACAATATTCAATGATTTTTGCCATTGAAAAACGTCCAGAAATGATTGAAGCTACTGACTGAATGAAAGGAGCTGGCATCTCACTCTCTTTGAATCTTCTTTATCATGCTAAGAGGAGCAGGAAAAAGCAAAAAATTTCAGAATTGCACCTTCCAATGCGGAGAAATTACTGTTTGTGCATTTACAATATTCATTGATTTTTGCCATTGAAAAACATCATGTTATTCATATACCAGAAATGTTTGAAGCTACTGACTGAATGAAAGGAGCTGGCATCTCACTCTCTTTGAATCTTCTTTATCATGCTAAGAGGAGCAGGAAAAAGCAAAAAATTTCAGAATTGCACCTTGCAATGCGGAGAAATTACTGTTTGTGCATTTACAATATTCATTGATTTTTGCCATTGAAAAACGTCCAGAAATGATTGAAGCTACTGACTGAATGAAAGGAGCTGGCATCTCACTCTCTTTGAATCTTCTTTATCATGCTAAGAGGAGCAGGAAAAAGCAAAAAATTTCAGAATTGCACCTTGCAATGCGGAGAAATTACTGTTTGTGCATTTACAATATTCATTGATTTTTGCCATTGAAAAACGTCCAGAAATGTTTGAAGCTACTGACTGAATGAAAGGAGCTGGCATCTCACTCTCTTTGAATCTTCTTTATCATGCTAAGAGGAGCAGGAAAAAGCAAAAAATTTCAGAATTGCACCTTGCAATGAGGAGAAATTACTGTTTGTGCATTTACAATATTCATTGATTTTTGCCATTGAAAAACATCATGTTATTCATATACCAGAAATGTTTGAAGCTACTGACTGAATGAAAGGAGCTGGCATCTCACTCTCTTTGAATCTTCTTTATCATGCTAAGAGGAGCAGGAAAAAGCAAAAAATTTCAGAATTGCACCTTGCAATGCGGAGAAATTACTGTTTGTGCATTTACAATATTCAATGATTTTTGCCATTGAAAAACGTCCAGAAATGATTGAAGCTACTGACTGAATGAAAGGAGCTGGCATCTCACTCTCTTTGAATCTTCTTTATCATGCTAAGAGGAGCAGGAAAAAGCAAAAAATTTCAGAATTGCACCTTCCAATGCGGAGAAATTACTGTTTGTGCATTTACAATATTCATTGATTTTTGCCATTGAAAAACATCATGTTATTCATATACCAGAAATGTTTGAAGCTACTGACTGAATGAAAGGAGCTGGCATCTCACTCTCTTTGAATCTTCTTTATCATGCTAAGAGGAGCAGGAAAAAGCAAAAAATTTCAGAATTGCACCTTGCAATGCGGAGAAATTACTGTTTGTGCATTTACAATATTCATTGATTTTTGCCATTGAAAAACGTCCAGAAATGATTGAAGCTACTGACTGAATGAATGGAGCTGGCATCTCACTCCCTTTGAATCTTCTTTATCATGCTAAGAGGAGCAGGAAAAAGCAAAAAATTTCAGAATTGCACCTTGCAATGCGGAGAAATTACTGTTTGTGCATTTACAATATTCATTGATTTTTGCCATTGAAAAACATCATGTTATTCATATACCAGAAATGTTTGAAGCTACTGACTGAATGAAAGGAGCTGGCATCTCACTCTCTTTGAATCTTCTTTATCATGCTAAGAGGAGCAGGAAAAAGCAAAAAATTTCAGAATTGCACCTTGCAATGCGGAGAAATTACTGTTTGTGCATTTACAATATTCATTGATTTTTGCCATTGAAAAACGTCCAGAAATGATTGAAGCTACTGACTGAATGAAAGGAGCTGGCATCTCACTCTCTTTGAATCTTGTTTATCATGCTAAGAGGAGCAGGAAAAAGCAAAAAATTTCAGAATTGCACCTTGCAATGCGGAGAAATTACTGTTTGTGCATTTACAATATTCATTGATTTTTGCCATTGAAAAACATCATGTTATTCATATACCAGAAATGATTGAAGCTACTGACTGAATGAAAGGAGCTGGCATCTCACTCTCTTTGAATCTTCTTTATCATGCTAAGAGGAGCAGGAAAAAGCAAAAAATTTCAGAATTGCACCTTGCAATGCGGAGAAATTACTGTTTGTGCATTTACAATATTCAATGATTTTTGCCATTGAAAAACGTCCAGAAATGATTGAAGCTACTGACTGAATGAAAGGAGCTGGCATCTCACTCTCTTTGAATCTTCTTTATCATGCTAAGAGGAGCAGGAAAAAGCAAAAAATTTCAGAATTGCACCTTGCAAGGCGTAGAAATTACTGTTTGTGCATTTACAATATTCATTGATTTTTGACATTGAAAAACATCATGCTATTCATATACCAGAAATGTTTGAAGCTACTGACTGAATGAAAGGAGCTGGCATCTCACTCTCTTTGAATCTTCTTTATCATGCTAAGAGGAGCAGGAAAAAGCAAAAAATTTCAGAATTGCACCTTGCAATGCGGAGAAATTACTGTTTGTGCATTTACAATATTCATTGATTTTTGCCATTGAAAAACGTCCAGAAATGATTGAAGCTACTGACTGAATGAAAGGAGCTGGCATCTCACTCTCTTTGAATCTTGTTTATCATGCTAAGAGGAGCAGGAAAAAGCAAAAAATTTCAGAATTGCACCTTGCAATGCGGAGAAATTACTGTTTGTGCATTTACAATATTCATTGATTTTTGCCATTGAAAAACATCATGTTATTCATATACCAGAAATGATTGAAGCTACTGACTGAATGAAAGGAGCTGGCATCTCACTCTCTTTGAATCTTCTTTATCATGCTAAGAGGAGCAGGAAAAAGCAAAAAATTTCAGAATTGCACCTTGCAATGCGGAGAAATTACTGTTTGTGCATTTACAATATTCAATGATTTTTGCCATTGAAAAACGTCCAGAAATGATTGAAGCTACTGACTGAATGAAAGGAGCTGGCATCTCACTCTCTTTGAATCTTCTTTATCATGCTAAGAGGAGCAGGAAAAAGCAAAAAATTTCAGAATTGCACCTTCCAATGCGGAGAAATTACTGTTTGTGCATTTACAATATTCATTGATTTTTGCCATTGAAAAACATCATGTTATTCATATACCAGAAATGTTTGAAGCTACTGACTGAATGAAAGGAGCTGGCATCTCACTCTCTTTGAATCTTCTTTATCATGCTAAGAGGAGCAGGAAAAAGCAAAAAATTTCAGAATTGCACCTTGCAATGCGGAGAAATTACTGTTTGTGCATTTACAATATTCATTGATTTTTGCCATTGAAAAACGTCCAGAAATGATTGAAGCTACTGACTGAATGAAAGGAGCTGGCATCTCACTCTCTTTGAATCTTCTTTATCATGCTAAGAGGAGCAGGAAAAAGCAAAAAATTTCAGAATTGCACCTTGCAATGCGGAGAAATTACTGTTTGTGCATTTACAATATTCATTGATTTTTGCCATTGAAAAACGTCCAGAAATGTTTGAAGCTACTGACTGAATGAAAGGAGCTGGCATCTCACTCTCTTTGAATCTTCTTTATCATGCTAAGAGGAGCAGGAAAAAGCAAAAAATTTCAGAATTGCACCTTGCAATGAGGAGAAATTACTGTTTGTGCATTTACAATATTCATTGATTTTTGCCATTGAAAAACATCATGTTATTCATATACCAGAAATGTTTGAAGCTACTGACTGAATGAAAGGAGCTGGCATCTCACTCTCTTTGAATCTTCTTTATCATGCTAAGAGGAGCAGGAAAAAGCAAAAAATTTCAGAATTGCACCTTGCAATGCGGAGAAATTACTGTTTGTGCATTTACAATATTCAATGATTTTTGCCATTGAAAAACGTCCAGAAATGATTGAAGCTACTGACTGAATGAAAGGAGCTGGCATCTCACTCTCTTTGAATCTTCTTTATCATGCTAAGAGGAGCAGGAAAAAGCAAAAAATTTCAGAATTGCACCTTCCAATGCGGAGAAATTACTGTTTGTGCATTTACAATATTCATTGATTTTTGCCATTGAAAAACATCATGTTATTCATATACCAGAAATGTTTGAAGCTACTGACTGAATGAAAGGAGCTGGCATCTCACTCTCTTTGAATCTTCTTTATCATGCTAAGAGGAGCAGGAAAAAGCAAAAAATTTCAGAATTGCACCTTGCAATGCGGAGAAATTACTGTTTGTGCATTTACAATATTCATTGATTTTTGCCATTGAAAAACGTCCAGAAATGATTGAAGCTACTGACTGAATGAATGGAGCTGGCATCTCACTCCCTTTGAATCTTCTTTATCATGCTAAGAGGAGCAGGAAAAAGCAAAAAATTTCAGAATTGCACCTTGCAATGCGGAGAAATTACTGTTTGTGCATTTACAATATTCATTGATTTTTGCCATTGAAAAACATCATGTTATTCATATACCAGAAATGTTTGAAGCTACTGACTGAATGAAAGGAGCTGGCATCTCACTCTCTTTGAATCTTCTTTATCATGCTAAGAGGAGCAGGAAAAAGCAAAAAATTTCAGAATTGCACCTTGCAATGCGGAGAAATTACTGTTTGTGCATTTACAATATTCATTGATTTTTGCCATTGAAAAACGTCCAGAAATGATTGAAGCTACTGACTGAATGAAAGGAGCTGGCATCTCACTCTCTTTGAATCTTGTTTATCATGCTAAGAGGAGCAGGAAAAAGCAAAAAATTTCAGAATTGCACCTTGCAATGCGGAGAAATTACTGTTTGTGCATTTACAATATTCATTGATTTTTGCCATTGAAAAACATCATGTTATTCATATACCAGAAATGTTTGAAGCTACTGACTGAATGAAAGGAGCTGGCATCTCACTCTCTTTGAATCTTCTTTATCATGCTAAGAGGAGCAGGAAAAAGCAAAAAATTTCAGAATTGCACCTTGCAATGCGGAGAAATTACTGTTTGTGCATTTACAATATTCATTGATTTTTGCCATTGAAAAACATCCAGAAATGATTGAAGCTACTGACTGAATGAAAGGAGCTGGCATCTCACTCTCTTTGAATCTTGTTTATCATGCTAAGAGGAGCAGGAAAAAGCAAAAAATTTCAGAATTGCACCTTGCAATGCGGAGAAATTACTGTTTGTGCATTTACAATATTCATTGATTTTTGCCATTGAAAAACATCATGTTATTCATATACCAGAAATGATTGAAGCTACTGACTGAATGAAAGGAGCTGGCATCTCACTCTCTTTGAATCTTCTTTATCATGCTAAGAGGAGCAGGAAAAAGCAAAAAATTTCAGAATTGCACCTTGCAATGCGGAGAAATTACTGTTTGTGCATTTACAATATTCAATGATTTTTGCCATTGAAAAACGTCCAGAAATGATTGAAGCTACTGACTGAATGAAAGGAGCTGGCATCTCACTCTCTTTGAATCTTCTTTATCATGCTAAGAGGAGCAGGAAAAAGCAAAAAATTTCAGAATTGCACCTTGCAAGGCGGAGAAATTACTGTTTGTGCATTTACAATATTCATTGATTTTTGCCATTGAAAAACATCATGCTATTCATATACCAGAAATGTTTGAAGCTACTGACTGAATGAAAGGAGCTGGCATCTCACTCTCTTTGAATCTTCTTTATCATGCTAAGAGGAGCAGGAAAAAGCAAAAAATTTCAGAATTGCACCTTGCAATGCGGAGAAATTACTGTTTGTGCATTTACAATATTCATTGATTTTTGCCATTGAAAAACGTCCAGAAATGATTGAAGCTACTGACTGAATGAAAGGAGCTGGCATCTCACTCTCTTTGAATCTTGTTTATCATGCTAAGAGGAGCAGGAAAAAGCAAAAAATTTCAGAATTGCACCTTGCAATGCGGAGAAATTACTGTTTGTGCATTTACAATATTCATTGATTTTTGCCATTGAAAAACATCATGTTATTCATATACCAGAAATGTTTGAAGCTACTGACTGAATGAAAGGAGCTGGCATCTCACTCTCTTTGAATCTTCTTTATCATGCTAAGAGGAGCAGGAAAAAGCAAAAAATTTCAGAATTGCACCTTGCAATGCGGAGAAATTACTGTTTGTGCATTTACAATATTCATTGATTTTTGCCATTGAAAAACATCCAGAAATGATTGAAGCTACTGACTGAATGAAAGGAGCTGGCATCTCACTCTCTTTGAATCTTGTTTATCATGCTAAGAGGAGCAGGAAAAAGCAAAAAATTTCAGAATTGCACCTTGCAATGCGGAGAAATTACTGTTTGTGCATTTACAATATTCATTGATTTTTGCCATTGAAAAACATCATGTTATTCATATACCAGAAATGATTGAAGCTACTGACTGAATGAAAGGAGCTGGCATCTCACTCTCTTTGAATCTTCTTTATCATGCTAAGAGGAGCAGGAAAAAGCAAAAAATTTCAGAATTGCACCTTGCAATGCGGAGAAATTACTGTTTGTGCATTTACAATATTAATTGATTTTTGCCATTGAAAAACATCATGTTATTCATATACCAGAAATGTTTGAAGCTACTGACTGAATGAAAGGAGCTGGCATCTCACTCTCTTTGAATCTTCTTTATCATGCTAAGAGGAGCAGGAAAAAGCAAAAAATTTCAGAATTGCACCTTGCAATGCGGAGAAATTACTGTTTGTGCATTTACAATATTCAATGATTTTTGCCATTGAAAAACGTCCAGAAATGATTGAAGCTACTGACTGAATGAAAGGAGCTGGCATCTCACTCTCTTTGAATCTTCTTTATCATGCTAAGAGGAGCAGGAAAAAGCAAAAAATTTCAGAATTGCACCTTGCAAGGCGTAGAAATTACTGTTTGTGCATTTACAATATTCATTGATTTTTGACATTGAAAAACATCATGCTATTCATATACCAGAAATGTTTGAAGCTACTGACTGAATGAAAGGAGCTGGCATCTCACTCTCTTTGAATCTTCTTTATCATGCTAAGAGGAGCAGGAAAAAGCAAAAAATTTCAGAATTGCACCTTGCAATGCGGAGAAATTACTGTTTGTGCATTTACAATATTCATTGATTTTTGCCATTGAAAAACGTCCAGAAATGATTGAAGCTACTGACTGAATGAAAGGAGCTGGCATCTCACTCTCTTTGAATCTTGTTTATCATGCTAAGAGGAGCAGGAAAAAGCAAAAAATTTCAGAATTGCACCTTGCAATGCGGAGAAATTACTGTTTGTGCATTTACAATATTCATTGATTTTTGCCATTGAAAAACATCATGTTATTCATATACCAGAAATGATTGAAGCTACTGACTGAATGAAAGGAGCTGGCATCTCACTCTCTTTGAATCTTCTTTATCATGCTAAGAGGAGCAGGAAAAAGCAAAAAATTTCAGAATTGCACCTTGCAATGCGGAGAAATTACTGTTTGTGCATTTACAATATTCAATGATTTTTGCCATTGAAAAACGTCCAGAAATGATTGAAGCTACTGACTGAATGAAAGGAGCTGGCATCTCACTCTCTTTGAATCTTCTTTATCATGCTAAGAGGAGCAGGAAAAAGCAAAAAATTTCAGAATTGCACCTTCCAATGCGGAGAAATTACTGTTTGTGCATTTACAATATTCATTGATTTTTGCCATTGAAAAACATCATGTTATTCATATACCAGAAATGTTTGAAGCTACTGACTGAATGAAAGGAGCTGGCATCTCACTCTCTTTGAATCTTCTTTATCATGCTAAGAGGAGCAGGAAAAAGCAAAAAATTTCAGAATTGCACCTTGCAATGCGGAGAAATTACTGTTTGTGCATTTACAATATTCATTGATTTTTGCCATTGAAAAACGTCCAGAAATGATTGAAGCTACTGACTGAATGAAAGGAGCTGGCATCTCACTCTCTTTGAATCTTCTTTATCATGATAAGAGGAGCAGGAAAAAGCAAAAAATTTCAGAATTGCACCTTGCAATGCGGAGAAATTACTGTTTGTGCATTTACAATATTCATTGATTTTTGCCATTGAAAAACGTCCAGAAATGTTTGAAGCTACTGACTGAATGAAAGGAGCTGGCATCTCACTCTCTTTGAATCTTCTTTATCATGCTAAGAGGAGCAGGAAAAAGCAAAAAATTTCAGAATTGCACCTTGCAATGAGGAGAAATTACTGTTTGTGCATTTACAATATTCATTGATTTTTGCCATTGAAAAACATCATGTTATTCATATACCAGAAATGTTTGAAGCTACTGACTGAATGAAAGGAGCTGGCATCTCACTCTCTTTGAATCTTCTTTATCATGCTAAGAGGAGCAGGAAAAAGCAAAAAATTTCAGAATTGCACCTTGCAATGCGGAGAAATTACTGTTTGTGCATTTACAATATTCAATGATTTTTGCCATTGAAAAACGTCCAGAAATGATTGAAGCTACTGACTGAATGAAAGGAGCTGGCATCTCACTCTCTTTGAATCTTCTTTATCATGCTAAGAGGAGCAGGAAAAAGCAAAAAATTTCAGAATTGCACCTTCCAATGCGGAGAAATTACTGTTTGTGCATTTACAATATTCATTGATTTTTGCCATTGAAAAACATCATGTTATTCATATACCAGAAATGTTTGAAGCTACTGACTGAATGAAAGGAGCTGGCATCTCACTCTCTTTGAATCTTCTTTATCATGCTAAGAGGAGCAGGAAAAAGCAAAAAATTTCAGAATTGCACCTTGCAATGCGGAGAAATTACTGTTTGTGCATTTACAATATTCATTGATTTTTGCCATTGAAAAACGTCCAGAAATGATTGAAGCTACTGACTGAATGAATGGAGCTGGCATCTCACTCCCTTTGAATCTTCTTTATCATGCTAAGAGGAGCAGGAAAAAGCAAAAAATTTCAGAATTGCACCTTGCAATGCGGAGAAATTACTGTTTGTGCATTTACAATATTCATTGATTTTTGCCATTGAAAAACATCATGTTATTCATATACCAGAAATGTTTGAAGCTACTGACTGAATGAAAGGAGCTGGCATCTCACTCTCTTTGAATCTTCTTTATCATGCTAAGAGGAGCAGGAAAAAGCAAAAAATTTCAGAATTGCACCTTGCAATGCGGAGAAATTACTGTTTGTGCATTTACAATATTCATTGATTTTTGCCATTGAAAAACGTCCAGAAATGATTGAAGCTACTGACTGAATGAAAGGAGCTGGCATCTCACTCTCTTTGAATCTTGTTTATCATGCTAAGAGGAGCAGGAAAAAGCAAAAAATTTCAGAATTGCACCTTGCAATGCGGAGAAATTACTGTTTGTGCATTTACAATATTCATTGATTTTTGCCATTGAAAAACATCATGTTATTCATATACCAGAAATGTTTGAAGCTACTGACTGAATGAAAGGAGCTGGCATCTCACTCTCTTTGAATCTTCTTTATCATGCTAAGAGGAGCAGGAAAAAGCAAAAAATTTCAGAATTGCACCTTGCAATGCGGAGAAATTACTGTTTGTGCATTTACAATATTCATTGATTTTTGCCATTGAAAAACATCCAGAAATGATTGAAGCTACTGACTGAATGAAAGGAGCTGGCATCTCACTCTCTTTGAATCTTGTTTATCATGCTAAGAGGAGCAGGAAAAAGCAAAAAATTTCAGAATTGCACCTTGCAATGCGGAGAAATTACTGTTTGTGCATTTACAATATTCATTGATTTTTGCCATTGAAAAACATCATGTTATTCATATACCAGAAATGATTGAAGCTACTGACTGAATGAAAGGAGCTGGCATCTCACTCTCTTTGAATCTTCTTTATCATGCTAAGAGGAGCAGGAAAAAGCAAAAAATTTCAGAATTGCACCTTGCAATGCGGAGAAATTACTGTTTGTGCATTTACAATATTCAATGATTTTTGCCATTGAAAAACGTCAAGAAATGATTGAAGCTACTGACTGAATGAAAGGAGCTGGCATCTCACTCTCTTTGAATCTTCTTTATCATGCTAAGAGGAGCAGGAAAAAGCAAAAAATTTCAGAATTGCACCTTGCAAGGCGGAGAAATTACTGTTTGTGCATTTACAATATTCATTGATTTTTGCCATTGAAAAACATCATGCTATTCATATACCAGAAATGTTTGAAGCTACTGACTGAATGAAAGGAGCTGGCATCTCACTCTCTTTGAATCTTCTTTATCATGCTAAGAGGAGCAGGAAAAAGCAAAAAATTTCAGAATTGCACCTTGCAATGCGGAGAAATTACTGTTTGTGCATTTACAATATTCATTGATTTTTGCCATTGAAAAACGTCCAGAAATGATTGAAGCTACTGACTGAATGAAAGGAGCTGGCATCTCACTCTCTTTGAATCTTGTTTATCATGCTAAGAGGAGCAGGAAAAAGCAAAAAATTTCAGAATTGCACCTTGCAATGCGGAGAAATTACTGTTTGTGCATTTACAATATTCATTGATTTTTGCCATTGAAAAACATCATGTTATTCATATACCAGAAATGTTTGAAGCTACTGACTGAATGAAAGGAGCTGGCATCTCACTCTCTTTGAATCTTCTTTATCATGCTAAGAGGAGCAGGAAAAAGCAAAAAATTTCAGAATTGCACCTTGCAATGCGGAGAAATTACTGTTTGTGCATTTACAATATTCATTGATTTTTGCCATTGAAAAACATCCAGAAATGATTGAAGCTACTGACTGAATGAAAGGAGCTGGCATCTCACTCTCTTTGAATCTTGTTTATCATGCTAAGAGGAGCAGGAAAAAGCAAAAAATTTCAGAATTGCACCTTGCAATGCGGAGAAATTACTGTTTGTGCATTTACAATATTCATTGATTTTTGCCATTGAAAAACATCATGTTATTCATATACCAGAAATGATTGAAGCTACTGACTGAATGAAAGGAGCTGGCATCTCACTCTCTTTGAATCTTCTTTATCATGCTAAGAGGAGCAGGAAAAAGCAAAAAATTTCAGAATTGCACCTTGCAATGCGGAGAAATTACTGTTTGTGCATTTACAATATTAATTGATTTTTGCCATTGAAAAACATCATGTTATTCATATACCAGAAATGTTTGAAGCTACTGACTGAATGAAAGGAGCTGGCATCTCACTCTCTTTGAATCTTCTTTATCATGCTAAGAGGAGCAGGAAAAAGCAAAAAATTTCAGAATTGCACCTTGCAATGCGGAGAAATTACTGTTTGTGCATTTACAATATTCATTGATTTTTGCCATTGAAAAACGTCCAGAAATGATTGAAGCTACTGACTGAATGGAAGGAGCTGGCATCTCACTCTCTTTGAATCTTCTTTATCATGCTAAGAGGAGCAGGAAAAAGCAAAAAATTTCAGAATTGCACCTTGCAATGCGGAGAAATTACTGTTTGTGCATTTACAATATTCATTGATTTTTGCCATTGAAAAACGTCCAGAAATGATTGAAGCTACTGACTGAATGAAAGGAGCTGGCATCTCACTCTCTTTGAATCTTCTTTATCATGCTAAGAGGAGCAGGAAAAAGCAAAAAATTTCAGAATTGCACCTTGCAATGCGGAGAAATTACTGTTTGTGCATTTACAATATTCATTGATTTTTGCCATTGAAAAACATCATGTTATTCATATACCAGAAATGTTTGAAGCTACTGACTGAATGAAAGGAGCTGGCATCTCACTCTCTTTGAATCTTCTTTATCATGCTAAGAGGAGCAGGAAAAAGCAAAAAATTTCAGAATTGCACCTTGCAATGCGGAGAAATTACTGTCTGTGCATTTACAATATTCATTGATTTTTGCCACTGAAAAACGTCCAGAAATGATTGAAGCTACTGACTGAATGAAAGGAGCTGGCATCTCACTCTCTTTGATTCTTCTTTATCATGCTAAGAGGAGCAGGAAAAAGCAAAAAATTTCAGAATTGCACCTTGCAATGTGGAGAAATTACTGTTTGTGCATTTACAATATTCATTGATTTTTGCCATTGAAAAACGTCCAGAAATGATTGAAGCTACTGACTGAATGAAAGGAGCTGGCATCTCACTCTCTTTGAATCTTCTTTATCATGCTAAGAAGAGCAGGAAAAAGCAAAAAATTTCAGAATTGCACCTTGCAATGCGGAGAAATTACTGTTTGTGCATTTACAATATTCATTGATTTTTGCCATTGAAAAACATCATGTTATTCATATACCAGAAATGTTTGAAGCTACTGACTGAAGGAAAGGAGCTGGCATCTCACTCTCTTTGAATCTTCTTTATCATGCTTAGAGGAGCAGGAAAAAGCAAAAAATTTCAGAATTGCACCTTGCAATGCGGAGAAATTACTGTTTGTGCATTTACAATATTCATTGATTTTTGCCATTGAAAAACGTCCAGAAATGATTGAAGCTACTGACTGAATGAAAGGAGCTGGCATCTCACTCTCTTTGAATCTTGTTTATCATGCTAAGAGGAGCAGGAAAAAGCAAAAAATTTCAGAATTGCACCTTGCAATGCGGAGAAATTACTGTTTGTGCATTTACAATATTCATTGATTTTTGCCATTGAAAAACGTCCAGAAATCATTGAAGCTACTGACTGAATGAAAGGAGCTGGCATCTCATTCTCTTTGAATCTTCTTTATCATGCTAAGAGGAGCAGGAAAAGCAAAAAATTTCAGAATTGCACCTTGCAATGCGGAGAAATTACTGTTTGTGCATTTACAATATTCATTGATTTTTGCCATTGAAAAACATCATGTTATTCATATACCAGAAATGATTGAAGCTACTGACTGAATGAAAGGAGCTGGCATCTCACTCTCTTTGAATCTTCTTTATCATGCTAAGATGAGCAGGAAAAAGCAAAAAATTTCAGAATTGCACCTTGCAATGCGGAGAAATTACTGTTTGCGCATTTACAATATTCAATGATTTTTGCCATTGAAAAACGTCCAGAAATGATTGAAGCTACTGACTGAATGAAAGGAGCTGGCATCTCACTCTCTTTGAATCTTCTTTATCATGCTAAGAGGAGCAGGAAAAAGCAAAAAATTTCAGAATTGCACCTTTCAATGCGGAGAAATTACTGTTTGTGCATCTACAATATTCATTGATTTTTGCCATTGAAAAACATCATGTTATTCATATACCAGAAATGTTTGAAGCTACTGACTGAATGAAAGGAGCTGGCATCTCACTCTCTTTGAATCTTTTTTATCATGCTAAGAGGAGCTGGAAAAAGCAAAAAATTTCAGAATTGCACCTTGCAATGCGGAGAAATTACTGTTTGTGCATTTACAATATTCATTGATTTTTGCCATTGAAAAACGTCTAGAAATGATTGAAGCTACTGACTGAATGAAAGGAGCTGGCATCTCACTCTCTTTGAATCTTGTTTATCATGCTAAGAGGAGCAGGAAAAAGCAAAAAATTTCAGAATTGCACCTTGCAATGCGGAGAAATTACTGTTTGTGCATTTACAATATTCATTGATTTTTGCCATTGAAAAACATCATGTTATTCATATACCAGAAATGTTTGAAGCTACTGACTGAATGAAAGGAGCTGGCATCTCACTCTCTTTGAATCTTCTTTATCATGCTAAGAGGAGCAGGAAAAAGCAAAAAATTTCAGAATTGCACCTTGCAATGCGGAGAAATTACTGTTTGTGCATTTACAATATTCATTGATTTTGCCATTGAAAAACATCATGTTATTCATATACCAGAAATGATTGAAGCTACTGACTGAATGAAAGGAGCTGGCATCTCATTCTCTTTGAATCTTCTTTATCATGCTAAGAGGAGCAGGAAAAAGCAAAAAATTTCAGAATTGCACCTTGCAATGCGGAGAAATTACTGTTTGTGCATTTACAATATTCAATGATTTTTGCCATTGAAAAACGTCCAGAAATGATTGAAGCTACTGACTGAATGAAAGGAGCTGGCATCTCACTCTCTTTGAATCTTGTTTATCATGCTAAGAGGAGCAGGAAAAAGCAAAAAATTTCAGAATTGCACCTTGCAATGCGGAGAAATTACTGTTTGTGCATTTACAATATTCATTGATTTTTGCCATTGAAAAACGTCCAGAAATGATTGAAGCTACTGACTGAATGAAAGGAGCTGGCATCTCACTCTCTTTGAATCTTCTTTATCATGCTAAGAGGAGCAGGAAAAAGCAAAAAATTTCAGAATTGCACCTTGCAATGCGGAGAAATTACTGTTTGTGCATTTACAATATTCATTGATTTTTGCCATTGAAAAACGTCCAGAAATGATTGAAGCTACTGACTGAATGAAAGGAGCTGGCATCTCACTCTCTTTGAATCTTGTTTATCATGCTAAGAGGAGCAGGAAAAAGCAAAAAATTTCAGAATTGCACCTTGCAATGCGGAGAAATTACTGTTTGTGCATTTACAATATTCATTGATTTTTGCCATTGAAAAACGTCCAGAAATGATTGAAGCTACTGACTGAATGAAAGGAGCTGGCATCTCACTCTCTTTGAATCTTCTTTATCATGCTAAGAGGAGCAGAAAAAAGCAAAAAATTTCAGAATTGCACCTTGCAATGCGGAGAAATTACTGTTTGTGCATTTACAATATTCATTGATTTTGCCATTGAAAAACATCATGTTATTCATATACCAGAAATGATTGAAGCTACTGACTGAATGAAAGGAGCTGGCATCTCATTCTCTTTGAATCTTCTTTATCATGCTAAGAGGAGCAGGAAAAAGCAAAAAATTTCAGAATTGCACCTTGCAATGCGGAGAAATTACTGTTTGTGCATTTACAATATTCAATGATTTTTGCCATTGAAAAACGTCCAGAAATGATTGAAGCTACTGACTGAATGAAAGGAGCTGGCATCTCACTCTCTTTGAATCTTGTTTATCATGCTAAGAGGAGCAGGAAAAAGCAAAAAATTTCAGAATTGCACCTTGCAATGCGGAGAAATTACTGTTTGTGCATTTACAATATTCATTGATTTTTGCCATTGAAAAACGTCCAGAAATGATTGAAGCTACTGACTGAATGAAAGGAGCTGGCATCTCACTCTCTTTGAATCTTCTTTATCATGCTAAGAGGAGCAGGAAAAAGCAAAAAATTTCAGAATTGCACCTTGCAATGCGGAGAAATTACTGTTTGTGCATTTACAATATTCATTGATTTTTGCCATTGAAAAACGTCCAGAAATGATTGTAGCTACTGACTGAATGAAAGGAGCTGGCATCTCACTCTCTTTGAATCTTCTTTATCATGCTAAGAGGAGCAGGAAACAGCAAAAAATTTCAGAATTGCACCTTGCAATGCGGAGAAATTACTGTTTGTGCATTTACAATATTCATTGATTTTTGCCATTGAAAAACGTCCAGAAATGATTGAAGCTACTGACTGAATGAAAGGAGCTGGCATCTCACTCTCTTTGAATCTTCTTTATCATGCTAAGAGGAGCAGGAAAAAGCAAAAAATTTCAGAATTGCACCTTGTAATGCGGAGAAACTACTGTTTGTGCATTTACAATATTCATTGATTTTTGCCATTGAAAAACGTCCAGAAATGATTGAAGCTACTGACTGAATGAAAGGAGCTGGCATCTCACTCTCTTTGAATCTTGTTTATCATGCTAAGAGGAGCAGGAAAAAGCAAAAAATTTCAGAATTGCACCTTGCAATGCGGAGAAATTACTGTTTGTGCATTTACAATATTCATTGATTTTTGCCATTGAAAAACGTCCAGAAATGATTGAAGCTACTGACTGAATGAAAGGAGCTGGCATCTCACTCTCTTTGAATCTTCTTTATCATGCTAAGAGGAGCAGGAAAAAGCAAAAAATTTCAGAATTGCACCTTGCAATGCGGAGAAATTACTGTTTGTGCATTTACAATATTCATTGATTTTTGCCATTGAAAAACGTCCAGAAATGATTGAAGCTACTGACTGAATGAAAGGAGCTGGCATCTCACTCTCTTTGAATCTTCTTTATCATGCTAAGAGGAGCAGGAAAAAGCAAAAAATTTCAGAATTGCACCTTGCAATGCGGAGAAATTACTGTTTGTGCATTTACAATATTCATTGATTTTTGCCATTGAAAAACGTCCAGAAATGATTGAAGCTACTGACTGAATGAAAGGAGCTGGCATCTCACTCTCTTTGAATCTTCTTTATCATGCTAAGAGGAGCAGGAAACAGCAAAAAATTTCAGAATTGCACCTTGCAATGCGGAGAAATTACTGTTTGTGCATTTACAATATTCATTGATTTTTGCCATTGAAAAACGTCCAGAAATGATTGAAGCTACTGACTGAATGAAAGGAGCTGGCATCTCACTCTCTTTGAATCTTCTTTATCATGCTAAGAGGAGCAGGAAAAAGCAAAAAATTTCAGAATTGCACCTTGTAATGCGGAGAAACTACTGTTTGTGCATTTACAATATTCATTGATTTTTGCCATTGAAAAACGTCCAGAAATGATTGAAGCTGCTGACTGAATGAAAGGAGCTGGCATCTCACTCTCTTTGAATCTTCTTTATCATGCTAAGATGAGCAGGAAAAAGCAAAAAATTTCAGAATTGCACCTTGCAATGCGGAGAAATTACTGTTTGTGCATTTACAATATTCAATGATTTTTGCCATTGAAAAACGTCCAGAAATGATTGAAGCTACTGACTGAATGAAAGGAGCTGGCATCTCACTCTCTTTGAATCTTCTTTATCATGCTAAGAGGAGCAGGAAAAAGCAAAAAATTTCAGAATTGCACCTTTCAATGCGGAGAAATTACTGTTTGTGCATCTACTATATTCATTGATTTTTGCCATTGAAAAACATCATGTTATTCATATACCAGAAATGTTTGAAGCTACTGACTGAATGAAAGGAGCTGGCATCTCACTCTCTTTGAATCTTTTTTATCATGCTAAGAGGAGCTGGAAAAAGCAAAAAATTTCAGAATTGCACCTTGCAATGCGGAGAAATTACTGTTTGTGCATTTACAATATTCATTGATTTTTGCCATTGAAAAACGTCTAGAAATGATTGAAGCTACTGACTGAATGAAAGGAGCTGGCATCTCACTCTCTTTGAATCTTGTTTATCATGCTAAGAGGAGCAGGAAAAAGCAAAAAATTTCAGAATTGCACCTTGCAATGCGGAGAAATTACTGTTTGTGCATTTACAATATTCATTGATTTTTGCCATTGAAAAACGTCCAGAAATGATTGAAGCTACTGACTGAATGAAAGGAGCTGGCATCTCACTCTCTTTGAATCTTCTTTATCATGCTAAGAGGAGCAGGAAAAAGCAAAAAATTTCAGAATTGCACCTTGCAATGCGGAGAAATTACTGTTTGTGCATTTACAATATTCAGTGATTTTGCCATTGAAAAACATCATGTTATTCATATACCAGAAATGATTGAAGCTACTGACTGAATGAAAGGAGCTGGCATCTCATTCTCTTTGAATCTTCTTTATCATGCTAAGAGGAGCAGGAAAAAGCAAAAAATTTCAGAATTGCACCTTGCAATGCGGAGAAATTACTGTTTGTGCATTTACAATATTCAATGATTTTTGCCATTGAAAAACGTCCAGAAATGATTGAAGCTACTGACTGAATGAAAGGAGCTGGCATCTCACTCTCTTTGAATCTTGTTTATCATGCTAAGAGGAGCAGGAAAAAGCAAAAAATTTCAGAATTGCACCTTGCAATGCGGAGAAATTACTGTTTGTGCATTTACAATATTCATTGATTTTTGCCATTGAAAAACGTCCAGAAATGATTGAAGCTACTGACTGAATGAAAGGAGCTGGCATCTCACTCTCTTTGAATCTTCTTTATCATGCTAAGAGGAGCAGGAAAAAGCAAAAAATTTCAGAATTGCACCTTGCAATGCGGAGAAATTACTGTTTGTGCATTTACAATATTCATTGATTTTTGCCATTGAAAAACGTCCAGAAATGATTGAAGCTACTGACTGAATGAAAGGAGCTGGCATCTCACTCTCTTTGAATCTTGTTTATCATGCTAAGAGGAGCAGGAAAAAGCAAAAAATTTCAGAATTGCACCTTGCAATGCGGAGAAATTACTGTTTGTGCATTTACAATATTCATTGATTTTTGCCATTGAAAAACGTCCAGAAATGATTGAAGCTACTGACTGAATGAAAGGAGCTGGCATCTCACTCTCTTTGAATCTTCTTTATCATGCTAAGAGGAGCAGGAAAAAGCAAAAAATTTCAGAATTGCACCTTGCAATGCGGAGAAATTACTGTTTGTGCATTTACAATATTCATTGATTTTGCCATTGAAAAACATCATGTTATTCATATACCAGAAATGATTGAAGCTACTGACTGAATGAAAGGAGCTGGCATCTCATTCTCTTTGAATCTTCTTTATCATGCTAAGAGGAGCAGGAAAAAGCAAAAAATTTCAGAATTGCACCTTGCAATGCGGAGAAATTACTGTTTGTGCATTTACAATATTCAATGATTTTTGCCATTGAAAAACGTCCAGAAATGATTGAAGCTACTGACTGAATGAAAGGAGCTGGCATCTCACTCTCTTTGAATCTTGTTTATCATGCTAAGAGGAGCAGGAAAAAGCAAAAAATTTCAGAATTGCACCTTGCAATGCGGAGAAATTACTCTTTGTGCATTTACAATATTCATTGATTTTTGCCATTGAAAAACGTCCAGAAATGATTGAAGCTACTGACTGAATGAAAGGAGCTGGCATCTCACTCTCTTTGAATCTTCTTTATCATGCTAAGAGGAGCAGGAAAAAGCAAAAAATTTCAGAATTGCACCTTGCAATGCGGAGAAATTACTGTTTGTGCATTTACAATATTCATTGATTTTTGCCATTGAAAAACGTCCAGAAATGATTGAAGCTACTGACTGAATGAAAGGAGCTGGCATCTCACTCTCTTTGAATCTTCTTTATCATGCTAAGAGGAGCAGGAAACAGCAAAACATTTCAGAATTGCACCTTGCAATGCGGAGAAATTACTGTTTGTGCATTTACAATATTCATTGATTTTTGCCATTGAAAAACGTCCAGAAATGATTGAAGCTACTGACTGAATGAAAGGAGCTGGCATCTCACTCTCTTTGAATCTTCTTTATCATGCTAAGAGGAGCAGGAAAAAGCAAAAAATTTCAGAATTGCACCTTGTAATGCGGAGAAACTACTGTTTGTGCATTTACAATATTCATTGATTTTTGCCATTGAAAAACGTCCAGAAATGATTGAAGCTACTGACTGAATGAAAGGAGCTGGCATCTCACTCTCTTTGAATCTTGTTTATCATGCTAAGAGGAGCAGGAAAAAGCAAAAAATTTCAGAATTGCACCTTGCAATGCGGAGAAATTACTGTTTGTGCATTTACAATATTCATTGATTTTTGCCATTGAAAAACGTCCAGAAATGATTGAAGCTACTGACTGAATGAAAGGAGCTGGCATCTCACTCTCTTTGAATCTTCTTTATCATGCTAAGAGGAGCAGGAAAAAGCAAAAAATTTCAGAATTGCACCTTGCAATGCGGAGAAATTACTGTTTGTGCATTTACAATATTCATTGATTTTTGCCATTGAAAAACGTCCAGAAATGATTGAAGCTACTGACTGAATGAAAGGAGCTGGCATCTCACTCTCTTTGAATCTTCTTTATCATGCTAAGAGGAGCAGGAAAAAGCAAAAAATTTCAGAATTGCACCTTGCAATGCGGAGAAATTACTGTTTGTGCATTTACAATATTCATTGATTTTTGCCATTGAAAAACGTCCAGAAATGATTGAAGCTACTGACTGAATGAAAGGAGCTGGCATCTCACTCTCTTTGAATCTTCTTTATCATGCTAAGAGGAGCAGGAAACAGCAAAAAATTTCAGAATTGCACCTTGCAATGCGGAGAAATTACTGTTTGTGCATTTACAATATTCATTGATTTTTGCCATTGAAAAACGTCCAGAAATGATTGAAGCTACTGACTGAATGAAAGGAGCTGGCATCTCACTCTCTTTGAATCTTCTTTATCATGCTAAGAGGAGCAGGAAAAAGCAAAAAATTTCAGAATTGCACCTTGTAATGCGGAGAAACTACTGTTTGTGCATTTACAATATTCATTGATTTTTGCCATTGAAAAACGTCCAGAAATGATTGAAGCTACTGACTGAATGAAAGGAGCTGGCATCTCACTCTCTTTGAATCTTGTTTATCATGCTAAGAGGAGCAGGAAAAAGCAAAAAATTTCAGAATTGCACCTTGCAATGCGGAGAAATTACTGTTTGTGCATTTACAATATTCATTGATTTTTGCCATTGAAAAACGTCCAGAAATGATTGAAGCTACTGACTGAATGAAAGGAGCTGGCATCTCACTCTCTTTGAATCTTCTTTATCATGCTAAGAGGAGCAGGAAAAAGCAAAAAATTTCAGAATTGCACCTTGCAATGCGGAGAAATTACTGTTTGTGCATTTACAATATTCATTGATTTTTGCCATTGAAAAACATCATGTTATTCATATACCAGAAATGTTTGAAGCTACTGACTGAATGAAAGGAGCTGGCATCTCATTCTCTTTGAATCTTCTTTATCATGCTAAGAAGAGCAGGAAAAAGCAAAAAATTTCAGAATTGCACCTTGCAATGCGGAGAAATTACTGTTTGTGCATTCACAATATTCAATGATTTTTGCCATTGAAAAACGTCCAGAAATGATTGAAGCTACTGACTGAATGAAAGGAGCTGGCATCTCACTCTCTTTGAATCTTGTTTATCATGCTAAGAGGAGCAGGAAAAAGCAAAAAATTTCAGAATTGCACCTTGCAATGCGGAGAAATTACTGTTTGTACATTTACAATATTCATTGATTTTTGCCATTGAAAAACGTCCAGAAATGATTGAAGCTACTGACTGAATGAAAGGAGCTGGCATCTCACTCTCTTTGAATCTTCTTTATCATGCTAAGAGGAGCAGGAAAAAGCAAAAAATTTCAGAATTGCACCTTGCAATGCGGAGAAATTACTGTTTGTGCATTTACAATATTCATTGATTTTTGCCATTGAAAAACGTCCAGAAATGATTGAAGCTACTGACTGAATGAAAGGAGCTGGCATCTCACTCTCTTTGAATCTTCTTTATCATGCTAAGAGGAGCAGGAAAAAGCAAAAAATTTCAGAATTGCACCTTGCAATGCGGAGAAATTACTGTTTGTGCATTTACAATATTCATTGATTTTTGCCATTGAAAAACGTCCAGAAATGATTGAAGCTACTGACTGAATGAAAGGAGCTGGCATCTCACTCTCTTTGAATCTTCTTTATCATGCTAAGAGGAGCAGGAAAAAGCAAAAAATTTCAGAATTGCACCTTGTAATGCGGAGAAACTACTGTTTGTGCATTTACAATATTCATTGATTTTTGCCATTGAAAAACGTCCAGAAATGATTGAAGCTACTGACTGAATGAAAGGAGCTGGCATCTCATTCTCTTTGAATCTTGTTTATCATGCTAAGAGGAGCAGGAAAAAGCAAAAAATTTCAGAATTGCACCTTGCAATGCGGAGAAATTACTGTTTGTGCATTTACAATATTCATTGATTTTTGCCATTGAAAAACGTCCAGAAATGATTGAAGCTACTGACTGAATGAAAGGAGCTGGCATCTCACTCTCTTTGAATCTTCTTTATCATGCTAAGAGGAGCAGGAAAAAGCAAAAAATTTCAGAATTGCACCTTGCAATGCGGAGAAATTACTGTTTGTGCATTTACAATATTCATTGATTTTTGCCATTGAAAAACGTCCAGAAATGATTGAAGCTACTGACTGAATGAAAGGAGCTGGCATCTCACTCTCTTTGAATATTGTTTATCATGCTGAGGAGCAGGAAAAAGCAAAAATTTCAGAATTGCACCTTGCAATGCGGAGAAATTACTGTTTGTGCATTTACAATATTCAATGATTTTTGCCATTGAAAAACGTCCAGAAATGATTGAAGCTACTGACTGAATGAAAGGAGCTGGCATCTCACTCTCTTTGAATCTTCTTTACCATGCTAAGAGGAGCAGGAAAAAGCAAAAAATTTCAGAATTGCACCTTGCAATGCGGAGAAATTACTGTTTGTGCATTTACAATATTCATTGATTTTTGCCATTGAAAAACCATGTTATTCATATACCAGAAATGATTGAAGCTACTGACTGAATGAAAGGAGCTGGCATCTCACTCTCTTTGAATCTTCTTTATCATGCTAAGAGGAGCAGGAAAAAGCAAAAAATTTCAGAATTGCACCTTGCAATGCGGAGAAATTACTGTTTGTGCATTTACAATATTCATTGATTTTTGCCATTGAAAAACATCGTTATTCATATACCAGAAATGTTTGAAGCTACTGACTGAATGAAAGGAGCTGGCATCTCACTCTCTTTGAATCTTCTTTATCATGCTAAGAGGAGCAGGAAAAAGCAAAAAATTTCAGAATTGCACCTTGCAATGCGGAGAAATTACTGTTTGTGCATTTACAATATTCATTGATTTTTGCCATTGAAAAACGTCCAGAAATGATTGAAGCTACTGACTGAATGAAAGGAGCTGGCATCTCACTCTCTTTGAATCTTCTTTATCATGCTAAGAGGAGCAGGAAAAAGCAAAAAATTTCAGAATTGCACCTTGCAGTGCAGAGAAATTACTGTTTGTGCATTTACAATATTCATTGATTTTTGCCATTGAAAAACGTCCAGAAATGATTGAAGCTACTGACTGAATGAAAGGAGCTGGCATCTCACTCTCTTTGAATCTTCTTTATCATGCTAAGAGGAGCAGGAAAAAGCAAAAAATTTCAGAATTGCACCTTGCAATGCGGAGAAATTACTGTTTGTGCATTTACAATATTCATTGATTTTTGCCATTGAAAAATGTCCAGAAATGATTGAAGCTACTGACTGAATGAAAGGAGCTGGCATCTCACTCTCTTTGAATCTTCTTTATCATGCTAAGAGGAGCAGGAAAAAGCAAAAAATTTCAGAATTGCACCTTGCAATGCGGAGAAATTACTGTTTGTGCATTTACAATATTCATTGATTTTTGCCATTGAAAAACATCATGTTATTCATATACCAGAAATGTTTGAAGCTACTGACTGAATGAAAGGAGCTGGCATCTCACTCTCTTTGAATCTTCTTTATCATGCTAAGAGGAGCAGGAAAAAGCAAAAAATTTCAGAATTGCACCTTGCAATGCGGAGAAATTACTGTTTGTGCATTTACAATATTCATTGATTTTTGCCATTGAAAAACATCATGTTATTCATATACCAGAAATGATTGAAGCTACTGACTGAATGAAAGGAGCTGGCATCTCACTCTCTTTGAATCTTCTTTATCATGCTAAGAGGAGCAGGAAAAAGCAAAAAATTTCAGAATTGCACCTTGCAATGCGGAGAAATTACTGTTTGTGCATTTACAATATTCAATGATTTTTGCCATTGAAAAACGTCCAGAAATGATTGAAGCTACTGACTGAATGAAAGGAGCTGGCATCTCACTCTCTTTGAATCTTCTTTATCATGCTAAGAGGAGCAGGAAAAAGCAAAAAATTTCAGAATTGCACCTTGCAATGCGGAGAAATTACTGTTTGTGCATTTACAATATTCATTGATTTTTGCCATTGAAAAACATCATGTTATTCATATTCCAGAAATGATTGAAGCTACTGACTGAATGAAAGGAGTTGGCATCTCACTCTCTTTGAATCTTCTTTATCATGCTAAGAGGAGCAGGAAAAAGCAAAAAATTTCAGAATTGCACCTTGCAATGCGGAGAAATTACTGTTTGTGCATTTACAATATTCAATGATTTTTGCCATTGAAAAACGTCCAGAAATGATTGAAGCTACTGACTGAATGAAAGGAGCTGGCATCTCACTCTCTTTGAATCTTCTTTATCATGCTAAGAGGAGCAGGAAAAAGCAAAAAATTTCAGAATTGCACCTTGCAATGCGGAGAAATTACTGTTTGTGCATTTACAATATTCATTGATTTTTGCCATTGAAAAACATCATGTTATTCATATACCAGAAATGTTTGAAGCTACTGACTGAATGAAAGGAGCTGGCATCTCACTCTCTCTTTTAATCTTGTTTATCATGCTAAGAGGAGCAGGAAAAAGCAAAAATTTCAGAATTGCACCTTGCAATGCGGAGAAATTACTGTTTGTGCATTTACAATATTCAATGATTTTTGCCATTGAAAAACGTCCAGAAATGATTGAAGCTACTGACTGAATGAAAGGAGCTGGCATCTCACTCTCTTTGAATCTTCTTTACCATGCTAAGAGGAGCAGGAAAAAGCAAAAAATTTCAGAATTGCACCTTGCAATGCAGAGAAATTAGTTTGTGCATTTACAATATTCATTGATTTTTGCCATTGAAAAACATCATGTTATTCATATACCAGAAATGTTTGAAGCTACTGACTGAATGAAAGGAGCTGGCATCTCACTCTCTTTGAATCTTGTTTATCATGCTAAGAGGAGCAGGAAAAAGCAAAAAATTTCAGAATTGCACCTTGCAATGCGGAGAAATTACTGTTTGTGCATTTACAATATTCATTGATTTTTGCCATTGAAAAACGTCCAGAAATGATTGAAGCTACTGACTGAATGAAAGGAGCTGGCATCTCACTCTCTTTGAATCTTCTTTATCATGCTAAGAGGAGCAGGAAAAAGCAAAAAATTTCAGAATTGCACCTTGCAATGCGGAGAAATTACTGTTTGTGCATTTACAATATTCATTGATTTTTGCCATTGAAAAACATCATGTTATTCATATACCAGAAATGTTTGAAGCTACTGACTGAATGAAAGGAGCTGGCATCTCACTCTCTTTGAATCTTCTTTATCATGCTAAGAGGAGCAGGAAAAAGCAAAAAATTTCAGAATTGCACCTTGCAATGCGGAGAAATTACTGTTTGTGCATTTACAATATTCATTGATTTTTGCCATTGAAAAACATCATGTTATTCATATACCAGAAATGATTGAAGCTACTGACTGAATGAAAGGAGCTGGCATCTCACTCTCTTTGAATCTTCTTTATCATGCTAAGAGGAGCAGGAAAAAGCAAAAAATTTCAGAATTGCACCTTGCAATGCGGAGAAATTACTGTTTGTGCATTTACAATATTCAATGATTTTTGCCATTGAAAAACGTCCAGAAATGATTGAAGCTACTGACTGAATGAAAGGAGCTGGCATCTCACTCTCTTTGAATCTTCTTTATCATGCTAAGAGGAGCAGGAAAAAGCAAAAAATTTCAGAATTACACCTTGCAATGCGGAGAAATTACTGTTTGTGCATTTACAATATTCATTGATTTTTGCCATTGAAAAACATCATGTTATTCATATTCCAGAAATGATTGAAGCTACTGACTGAATGAAAGGAGCTGGCATCTCACTCTATTTGAATCTTCTTTATCATGCTAAGAGGAGAAGGAAAAAGCAAAAAATTTCAGAATTGCACCTTGCAATGCGGAGAAATTACTGTTTGTGCATTTACAATATTCATTGATTTTTGCCATTGAAAAACGTCCAGAAATGATTGAAGCTACTGACTGAATGAAAGGAGCTGGCATCTCACTCTCTTTGAATCTTCTTTATCATGCTAAGAGGAGCAGGAAAAAGCAAAAAATTTCAAATTGCACCTTGCAATGCGGAGAAATTACTGTTTGTGCATTTACAATATTCATTGATTTTTGCCATTGAAAAACATCATGTTATTCTTATACCAGAAATGTTTGAAGCTACTGACTGAATGAAAGGAGCTGGCATCTCACTCTCTTTGAATCTTGTTTATCATGCTAAGAGGAGCAGGAAAAAGCAAAAATTTCAGAATTGCACCTTGCAATGCGGAGAAATTACTGTTTGTGCATTTACAATATTCAATGATTTTTGCCATTGAAAAACGTCCAGAAATGATTGAAGCTACTGACTGAATGAAAGGAGCTGGCATCTCACTCTCTTTGAATCTTCTTTACCATGCTAAGAGGAGCAGGAAAAAGCAAAAAATTTCAGAATTGCACCTTGCAATGCGGAGAAATTACTGTTTGTGCATTTACAATATTCATTGATTTTTGCCATTGAAAAACATCATGTTATTCATATACCAGAAATGATTGAAGCTACTGACTGAATGAAAGGAGCTGGCATCTCACTCTCTTTGAATCTTCTTTATCATGCTAAGAGGAGCAGGAAAAAGCAAAAAATTTCAGAATTGCACCTTGCAATGCGGAGAAATTACTGTTTGTGCATTTACAATATTCATTGATTTTTGCCATTGAAAAACATCGTTATTCATATACCAGAAATGTTTGAAGCTACTGACTGAATGAAAGGAGCTGGCATCTCACTCTCTTTGAATCTTCTTTATCATGCTAAGAGGAGCAGGAAAAAGCAAAAAATTTCAGAATTGCACCTTGCAATGCGGAGAAATTACTGTTTGTGCATTTACAATACTCATTGATTTTTGCCATTGAAAAACGTCCAGAAATGATTGAAGCTACTGACTGAATGAAAGGAGCTGGCATCTCACTCTCTTTGAATCTTCTTTATCATGCTAAGAGGAGCAGGAAAAAGCAAAAAATTTCAGAATTGCACCTTGCAATGCGGAGAAATTACTGTTTGTGCATTTACAATATTCATTGATTTTTGCCATTGAAAAACGTCCAGAAATGATTGAAGCTACTGACTGAATGAAAGGAGCTGGCATCTCACTCTCTTTGAATCTTCTTTATCATGCTAAGAGGAGCAGGAAAAAGCAAAAAATTTCAGAATTGCACCTTGCAATGCGGAGAAATTACTGTTTGTGCATTTACAATATTCATTGATTTTTGCCATTGAAAAACGTCCAGAAATGATTGAAGCTACTGACTGAATGAAAGGAGCTGGCATCTCACTCTCTTTGAATCTTCTTTATCATGCTAAGAGGAGCAGGAAAAAGCAAAAAATTTCAGAATTGCACCTTGCAATGCGGAGAAATTACTGTTTGTGCATTTACAATATTCATTGATTTTTGCCATTGAAAAACATCATGTTATTCATATACCAGAAATGTTTGAAGCTACTGACTGAATGAAAGGAGCTGGCATCTCACTCTCTTTGAATCTTGTTTATCATGCTAAGAGGAGCAGGAAAAAGCAAAAATTTCAGAATTGCACCTTGCAATGCGGAGAAATTACTGTTTGTGCATTTACAATATTCAATGATTTTTGCCATTGAAAAACGTCCAGAAATGATTGAAGCTACTGACTGAATGAAAGGAGCTGGCATCTCACTCTCTTTGAATCTTCTTTATCATGCTAAGAGGAGCAGGAAAAAGCAAAAAATTTCAGAATTGCACCTTGCAATGCGGAGAAATTACTGTTTGTGCATTTACAATATTCATTGATTTTTGCCATTGAAAAACATCATGTTATTCATATACCAGAAATGTTTGAAGCTACTGACTGAATGAAATTAGCTGGCATCTCACTCTCTTTGAATTTTGTTTATCATGCTAAGAGGAGCAGGAAAAAGCAAAAATTTCAGAATTGCACCTTGCAATGCGGAGAAATTACTGTTTGTGCATTTACAATATTCAATGATTTTTGCCATTGAAAAACGTCCAGAAATGATTGAAGCTACTGACTGAATGAAAGGAGCTGGCATCTCACTCTCTTTGAATCTTCTTTACCATGCTAAGAGGAGCAGGAAAAAGCAAAAAATTTCAGAATTGCACCTTGCAATGCTGAGAAATTACTGTTTGTGCATTTACAATATTCATTGATTTTTGCCATTGAAAAACATCATGTTATTCATATACCAGAAATGATTGAAGCTACTGACTGAATGAAAGGAGCTGGCATCTCACTCTCTTTGAATCTTCTTTATCATGCTAAGAGGAGCAGGAAAAAGCAAAAAATTTCAGAATTGCACCTTGCAATGCGGAGAAATTAGTTTGTGCATTTACAATATTCATTGATTTTTGCCATTGAAAAACATCATGTTATTCATATACCAGAAATGTTTGAAGCTACTGACTGAATGAAAGGAGCTGGCATCTCACTCTCTTTGAATCTTCTTTATCATGCTAAGAGGAGCAGGAAAAAGCAAAAAATTTCAGAATTGCACCTTGCAATGCGGAGAAATTACTGTTTGTGCATTTACAATATTCATTGATTTTTGCCATTGAAAAACGTCCAGAAATGATTGAAGCTACTGACTGAATGAAAGGAGCTGGCATCTCACTCTCTTTGAATCTTCTTTATCATGCTAAGAGGAGCAGGAAAAAGCAAAAAATTTCAGAATTGCACCTTGCAATGCGGAGAAATTACTGTTTGTGCATTTACAATATTCATTGATTTTTGCCATTGAAAAACGTCCAGAAATGATTGAAGCTACTGACTGAATGAAAGGAGCTGGCATCTCACTCTCTTTGAATCTTCTTTATCATGCTAAGAGGAGCAGGAAAAAGCAAAAAATTTCAGAATTGCACCTTGCAATGCGGAGAAATTACTGTTTGTGCATTTACAATATTCATTGATTTTTGCCATTGAAAAACATCATGTTATTCATATACCAGAAATGTTTGAAGCTACTGACTGAATGAAAGGAGCTGGCATCTCACTCTCTTTGAATCTTCTTTATCATGCTAAGAGGAGTAGGAAAAAGCAAAAAATTTCAGAATTGCACCTTGCAATGCGGAGAAATTACTGTTTGTGCATTTACAATATTCATTGATTTTTGCCATTGAAAAACGTCCAGAAATGATTGAAGCTACTGACTGAATGAAAGGAGCTGGCATCTCACTCTCTTTGAATCTTGTTTATCACGCTAAGAGGAGCAGGAAAAAGCAAAAAATTTCAGAATTGCACCTTGCAATGCGGAGAAATTACTGTTTGTGCATTTACAATATTCATTGATTTTTGCCATTGAAAAACGTCCAGAAATGATTGAAGCTACTGACTGAATGAAAGGAGCTGGCATCTCACTCTCTTTGAATCTTCTTTATCGTGCTAAGAGGAGCAGGAAAAAGCAAAAAATTTCAGAATTGCACCTTGCAATGCGGAGAAATTACTGTTTGTGCATTTACAATATTCATTGATTTTTGCCATTGAAAAACATCATGTTATTCATATACCAGAAATGATTGAAGCTACTGACTGAATGAAAGGAGCTGGCATCTCACTCTCTTTGAATCTTCTTTATCATGCTAAGAGGAGCAGGAAAAAGCAAAAAATTTCAGAATTGCACCTTGCAATGCGGAGAAATTACTGTTTGTGCATTTACAATATTCAATGATTTTTGCCATTGAAAAACGTCCAGAAATGATTGAAGCTACTGACTGAATGAAAGGAGCTGGCATCTCACTCTCTTTGAATCTTCTTTATCATGCTAAGAGGAGCAGGAAAAAGCAAAAAATTTCAGAATTGCACCTTGCAATGCGGAGAAATTACTGTTTGTGCATTTACAATATTCATTGATTTTTGCCATTGAAAAACATCATGTTATTCATATTCCAGAAATGATTGAAGCTACTGACTGAATGAAAGGAGCTGGCATCTCACTCTCTTTGAATCTTCTTTATCATGCTAAGAGGAGCAGGAAAAAGCAAAAAATTTCAGAATTGCACCTTGCAATGCGGAGAAATTACTGTTTGTGCATTTACAATATTCAATGATTTTTGCCATTGAAAAACGTCCAGAAATGATTGAAGCTACTGACTGAATGAAAGGAGCTGGCATCTCTCTCTTTGAATCTTCTTTATCATGCTAAGAGGAGCAGGAAAAAGCAAAAAATTTCAGAATTGCACCTTGCAATGCGGAGAAATTACTGTTTGTGCATTTACAATATTCATTGATTTTTGCCATTGAAAAACATCATGTTATTCATATACCAGAAATGTTTGAAGCTACTGACTGAATGAAAGGAGCTGGCATCTCACTCTCTTTGAATCTTCTTTATCATGCTAAGAGGAGCAGGAAAAAGCAAAAAATTTCAGAATTGCACCTTGCAATGCGGAGAAATTACTGTTTGTGCATTTACAATATTCATTGATTTTTGCCATTGAAAAACGTCCAGAAATGATTGTAGCTACTGACTGAATGAAAGGAGCTGGCATCTCACTCTCTTTGAATCTTCTTTATCATGCTAAGAGGAGCAGGAAAAAGCAAAAAATTTCAGAATTGCACCTTGCAATGCGGAGAAATTACTGTTTGTGCATTTACAATATTCATTGATTTTTGCCATTGAAAAACGTCCAGAAATGATTGAAGCTACTGACTGAATGAAAGGAGCTGGCATCTCACTCTCTTTGAATCTTGTTTATCATGCTGAGGAGCAGGAAAAAGCAAAAAATTTCAGAATTGCACCTTGCAATGCGGAGAAATTACTGTTTGTGCATTTACAATATTCATTGATTTTTGCCATTGAAAAACGTCCAGAAATGATTGAAGCTACTGACTGAATGAAAGGAGATGGCATCTCACTCTCTTTGAATCTTCTTTATCATGCTAAGAGGAGCAGGAAAAAGCAAAAAATTTCAGAATTGCACCTTGCAATGCGGAGAAATTACTGTTTGTGCATTTACAATATTCATTGATTTTTGCCATTGAAAAACATGTTATTCATATACCAGAAATGTTTGAAGCTACTGACTGAATGAAAGGAGCTGGCATCTCACTCTCTTTGAATCTTCTTTATCATGCTAAGAGGAGCAGGAAAAAGCAAAAAATTTCAGAATTGCACCTTGCAATGGGGAGAAATTACTGTTTGTGCATTTACAATATTCATTGATTTTTGCCATTGAAAAACATCATGTTATTCATATACCAGAAATGATTGAAGCTACTGACTGAATGAAAGGAGCTGGCATCTCATTCTCTTTGAATCTTCTTTATCATGCTAAGAGGAGCAGGAAAAAGCAAAAAATTTCAGAATTGCACCTTGCAATGCGGAGAAATTACTGTTTGTGCATTTACAATATTCATTGATTTTTGCCATTGAAAAACATCATGTTATTCATATACCAGAAATGATTGAAGCTACTGACTGAATGAAAGGAGCTGGCATCTCATTCTCTTTGAATCTTCTTTATCATGCTAAGAGGAGCAGGAAAAAGCAAAAAATTTCAGAATTGCACCTTGCAATGCGGAGAAATTACTGTTTGTGCATTTACAATATTCATTGATTTTTGCCATTGAAAAACATCATGTTATTCATATACCAGAAATGTTTGAAGCTACTGACTGAAGGAAAGGAGCTGGCATCTCACTCTCTTTGAATCTTCTTTATCATGCTTAGAGGAGCAGGATAAAGCAAAAAATTTCAGAATTGCACCTTGCAATGCGGAGAAATTACTGTTTGTGCATTTACAATATTCATTGATTTTTGCCATTGACAAACGTCCAGAAATGATTGAAGCTACTGACTGAATGAAAGGAGCTGGCATCTCACTCTCTTTGAATCTTGTTTATCATGCTAAGAGGAGCAGGAAAAAGCAAAAAATTTCAGAATTGCACCTTGCAATGCGGAGAAATTACTGTTTGTGCATTTACAATATTCATTGATTTTTGCCATTGAAAAACGTCCAGAAATGATTGAAGCTACTGACTGAATGAAAGGAGCTGGCATCTCATTCTCTTTGAATCTTCTTTATCATGCTAAGAGGAGCAGGAAAAAGCAAAAAATTTCAGAATTGCACCTTGCAATGCGGAGAAATTACTGTTTGTGCATTTACAATATTCATTGATTTTTGCCATTGAAAAACATCATGTTATTCATATACCAGAAATGATTGAAGCTACTGACTGAATGAAAGGAGCTGGCATCTCACTCTCTTTGAATCTTCTTTATCATGCTAAGGTGAGCAGGAAAAAGCAAAAAAATTCAGAATTGCACCTTGCAATGCGGAGAAATTGCTGTTTGTGCATTTACAATATTCAATGATTTTTGCCATTGAAAAACGTCCAGAAATGATTGAAGCTACTGACTGAATGAAAGGAGCTGGCATCTCACTCTCTTTGAATCTTCTTTATCATGCTAAGAGGAGCAGGAAAAAGCAAAAAATTTCAGAATTGCACCTTGCAATGCGGAGAAATTACTGTTTGTGCATCTACAATATTCATTGATTTTTGCCATTGAAAAACATCATGTTATTCATATACCAGAAATGTTTGAAGCTACTGACTGAATGAAAGGAGCTGGCATCTCACTCTCTTTGAATCTTTTTTATCATGCTAAGAGGAGCAGGAAAAAGCAAAAAATTTCAGAATTGCACCTTGCAATGCGGAGAAATTACTGTTTGTGCATTTACAATATTCATTGATTTTTGCCATTGAAAAACATCATGTTATTCATATTCCAGAAATGATTGAAGCTACTGACTGAATGAAAGGAGCTGGCATCTCACTCTCTTTGAATCTTCTTTATCATGCTAAGAGGAGCAGGAAAAAGCAAAAAATTTCAGAATTGCACCTTGCAATGCGGAGAAATTACTGTTTGTGCATTTACAATATTCAATGATTTTTGCCATTGAAAAACGTCCAGAAATGATTGAAGCTACTGACTGAATGAAAGGAGCTGGCATCTCTCTCTTTGAATCTTCTTTATCATGCTAAGAGGAGCAGGAAAAAGCAAAAAATTTCAGAATTGCACCTTGCAATGCGGAGAAATTACTGTTTGTGCATTTACAATATTCATTGATTTTTGCCATTGAAAAACATCATGTTATTCATATACCAGAAATGTTTGAAGCTACTGACTGAATGAAAGGAGCTGGCATCTCACTCTCTTTGAATCTTCTTTATCATGCTAAGAGGAGCAGGAAAAAGCAAAAAATTTCAGAATTGCACCTTGCAATGCGGAGAAATTACTGTTTGTGCATTTACAATATTCATTGATTTTTGCCATTGAAAAACGTCCAGAAATGATTGTAGCTACTGACTGAATGAAAGGAGCTGGCATCTCACTCTCTTTGAATCTTCTTTATCATGCTAAGAGGAGCAGGAAAAAGCAAAAAATTTCAGAATTGCACCTTGCAATGCGGAGAAATTACTGTTTGTGCATTTACAATATTCATTGATTTTTGCCATTGAAAAACGTCCAGAAATGATTGAAGCTACTGACTGAATGAAAGGAGCTTGCATCTCACTCTCTTTGAATCTTGTTTATCATGCTAAGAGGAGCAGGAAAAAGCAAAAAATTTCAGAATTGCACCTTGCAATGCGGAGAAATTACTG
This sequence comes from Phyllobates terribilis, assembly GCF_046119375.1. NCBI lineage: Eukaryota > Metazoa > Chordata > Amphibia > Anura > Dendrobatidae > Phyllobates > Phyllobates terribilis. Next base: position 36,655 of record NW_027365983.1, read on the forward strand.
TTTGTGCATTTACAATATTCATTGATTTTTGCCATTGAAAAACGTCCAGAAATGATTGAAGCTACTGACTGAATGAAAGGAGCTGGCATCTCACTCTCTTTGAATCTTGTTTATCATGCTGAGGAGCAGGAAAAAGCAAAAAATTTCAGAATTGCACCTTGCAATGCGGAGAAATTACTGTTTGTGCATTTACAATATTCATTGATTTTTGCCATTGAAAAACGTCCAGAAATGATTGAAGCTACTGACTGAATGAAAGGAGATGGCATCTCACTCTCTTTGAATCTTCTTTATCATGCTAAGAGGAGCAGGAAAAAGCAAAAAATTTCAGAATTGCACCTTGCAATGCGGAGAAATAACTGTTTGTGCATTTACAATATTCATTGATTTTTGCCATTGAAAAACATCATGTTATTCATATACCAGAAATGTTTGAAGCTACTGACTGAATGAAAGGAGCTGGCATCTCACTCTCTTTGAATCTTCTTTATCATGCTAAGAGGAGCAGGAAAAAGCAAAAAATTTCAGAATTGCACCTTGCAATGCGGAGAAATTACTGTTTGTGCATTTACAATATTCATTGATTTTTGCCATTGAAAAACATCATGTTATTCATATACCAGAAATGATTGAAGCTACTGACTGAATGAAAGGAGCTGGCATCTCACTCTCTTTGAATCTTCTTTATCATGCTAAGAGGAGCAGGAAAAAGCAAAAAATTTCAGAATTGCACCTTGCAATGCGGAGAAATTACTGTTTGTGCATTTACAATATTCATTGATTTTTGCCATTGAAAAACGTCCAGAAATGATTGTAGCTACTGACTGAATGAAAGGAGCTGGCATCTCACTCTCTTTGAATCTTCTTTATCATGCTAAGAGGAGCAGGAAAAAGCAAAAAATTTCAGAATTGCACCTTGCAATGCGGAGAAATTACTGTTTGTGCATTTACAATATTCATTGATTTTTGCCATTGAAAAACGTCCAGAAATGATTGAAGCTACTGACTGAATGAAAGGAGCTTGCATCTCACTCTCTTTGAATCTTGTTTATCATGCTAAGAGGAGCAGGAAAAAGCAAAAAATTTCAGAATTGCACCTTGCAATGCGGAGAAATTACTGTTTGTGCATTTACAATATTCATTGATTTTTGCCATTGAAAAACGTCCAGAAATGATTGAAGCTACTGACTGAATGAAAGGAGCTGGCATCTCACTCTCTTTGAATCTTGTTTATCATGCTGAGGAGCAGGAAAAAGCAAAAAATTTCAGAATTGCACCTTGCAATGCGGAGAAATTACTGTTTGTGCATTTACAATATTCATTGATTTTTGCCATTGAAAAACGTCCAGAAATGATTGAAGCTACTGACTGAATGAAAGGAGATGGCATCTCACTCTCTTTGAATCTTCTTTATCATGCTAAGAGGAGCAGGAAAAAGCAAAAAATTTCAGAATTGCACCTTGCAATGCGGAGAAATAACTGTTTGTGCATTTACAATATTCATTGATTTTTGCCATTGAAAAACATCATGTTATTCATATACCAGAAATGTTTGAAGCTACTGACTGAATGAAAGGAGCTGGCATCTCACTCTCTTTGAATCTTCTTTATCATGCTAAGAGGAGCAGGAAAAAGCAAAAAATTTCAGAATTGCACCTTGCAATGCGGAGAAATTACTGTTTGTGCATTTACAATATTCATTGATTTTTGCCATTGAAAAACATCATGTTATTCATATACCAGAAATGATTGAAGCTACTGACTGAATGAAAGGAGCTGGCATCTCACTCTCTTTGAATCTTCTTTATCATGCTAAGAGGAGCAGGAAAAAGCAAAAAATTTCAGAATTGCACCTTGCAATGCGGAGAAATTACTGTTTGTGCATTTACAATATTCAATGATTTTTGCCATTGAAAAACGTCCAGAAATGATTGAAGCTACTGACTGAATGAAAGGAGCTGGCATCTCACTCTCTTTGAATCTTCTTTATCATGCTAAGAGGAGCAGGAAAAAGCAAAAAATTTCAGAATTACACCTTGCAATGCGGAGAAATTACTGTTTGTGCATTTACAATATTCATTGATTTTTGCCATTGAAAAACATCATGTTATTCATATTCCAGAAATGATTGAAGCTACTGACTGAATGAAAGGAGCTGGCATCTCACTCTATTTGAATCTTCTTTATCATGCTAAGAGGAGAAGGAAAAAGCAAAAAATTTCAGAATTGCACCTTGCAATGCGGAGAAATTACTGTTTGTGCATTTACAATATTCATTGATTTTTGCCATTGAAAAACGTCCAGAAATGATTGTAGCTACTGACTGAATGAAAGGAGCTGGCATCTCACTCTCTTTGAATCTTCTTTATCATGCTAAGAGGAGCAGGAAAAAGCAAAAAATTTCAGAATTGCACCTTGCAATGCGGAGAAATTACTGTTTGTGCATTTACAATATTCATTGATTTTTGCCATTGAAAAACGTCCAGAAATGATTGAAGCTACTGACTGAATGAAAGGAGCTTGCATCTCACTCTCTTTGAATCTTGTTTATCATGCTAAGAGGAGCAGGAAAAAGCAAAAAATTTCAGAATTGCACCTTGCAATGCGGAGAAATTACTGTTTGTGCATTTACAATATTCATTGATTTTTGCCATTGAAAAACGTCCAGAAATGATTGAAGCTACTGACTGAATGAAAGGAGCTGGCATCTCACTCTCTTTGAATCTTGTTTATCATGCTGAGGAGCAGGAAAAAGCAAAAAATTTCAGAATTGCACCTTGCAATGCGGAGAAATTACTGTTTGTGCATTTACAATATTCATTGATTTTTGCCATTGAAAAACGTCCAGAAATGATTGAAGCTACTGACTGAATGAAAGGAGATGGCATCTCACTCTCTTTGAATCTTCTTTATCATGCTAAGAGGAGCAGGAAAAAGCAAAAAATTTCAGAATTGCACCTTGCAATGCGGAGAAATAACTGTTTGTGAATTTACAATATTCATTGATTTTTGCCATTGAAAAACATCATGTTATTCATATACCAGAAATGTTTGAAGCTACTGACTGAATGAAAGGAGCTGGCATCTCACTCTCTTTGAATCTTCTTTATCATGCTAAGAGGAGCAGGAAAAAGCAAAAAATTTCAGAATTGCACCTTGCAATGCGGAGAAATTACTGTTTGTGCATTTACAATATTCATTGATTTTTGCCATTGAAAAACATCATGTTATTCATATACCAGAAATGATTGAAGCTACTGACTGAATGAAAGGAGCTGGCATCTCACTCTCTTTGAATCTTCTTTATCATGCTAAGAGGAGCAGGAAAAAGCAAAAAATTTCAGAATTGCACCTTGCAATGCGGAGAAATTACTGTTTGTGCATTTACAATATTCAATGATTTTTGCCATTGAAAAACGTCCAGAAATGATTGAAGCTACTGACTGAATGAAAGGAGCTGGCATCTCACTCTCTTTGAATCTTCTTTATCATGCTAAGAGGAGCAGGAAAAAGCAAAAAATTTCAGAATTACACCTTGCAATGCGGAGAAATTACTGTTTGTGCATTTACAATATTCATTGATTTTTGCCATTGAAAAACATCATGTTATTCATATTCCAGAAATGATTGAAGCTACTGACTGAATGAAAGGAGCTGGCATCTCACTCTATTTGAATCTTCTTTATCATGCTAAGAGGAGAAGGAAAAAGCAAAAAATTTCAGAATTGCACCTTGCAATGCGGAGAAATTACTGTTTGTGCATTTACAATATTCATTGATTTTTGCCATTGAAAAACGTCCAGAAATGATTGAAGCTACTGACTGAATGAAAGGAGCTGGCATCTCACTCTCTTTGAATCTTCTTTATCATGCTAAGAGGAGCAGGAAAAAGCAAAAAATTTCAAATTGCACCTTGCAATGCGGAGAAATTACTGTTTGTGCATTTACAATATTCATTGATTTTTGCCATTGAAAAACATCATGTTATTCTTATACCAGAAATGTTTGAAGCTACTGACTGAATGAAAGGAGCTGGCATCTCACTCTCTTTGAATCTTGTTTATCATGCTAAGAGGAGCAGGAAAAAGCAAAAATTTCAGAATTGCACCTTGCAATGCGGAGAAATTACTGTTTGTGCATTTACAATATTCAATGATTTTTGCCATTGAAAAACGTCCAGAAATGATTGAAGCTACTGACTGAATGAAAGGAGCTGGCATCTCACTCTCTTTGAATCTTCTTTACCATGCTAAGAGGAGCAGGAAAAAGCAAAAAATTTCAGAATTGCACCTTGCAATGCGGAGAAATTACTGTTTGTGCATTTACAATATTCATTGATTTTTGCCATTGAAAAACATCATGTTATTCATATACCAGAAATGATTGAAGCTACTGACTGAATGAAAGGAGCTGGCATCTCACTCTCTTTGAATCTTCTTTATCATGCTAAGAGGAGCAGGAAAAAGCAAAAAATTTCAGAATTGCACCTTGCAATGCGGAGAAATTACTGTTTGTGCATTTACAATATTCATTGATTTTTGCCATTGAAAAACATCGTTATTCATATACCAGAAATGTTTGAAGCTACTGACTGAATGAAAGGAGCTGGCATCTCACTCTCTTTGAATCTTCTTTATCATGCTAAGAGGAGCAGGAAAAAGCAAAAAATTTCAGAATTGCACCTTGCAATGCGGAGAAATTACTGTTTGTGCATTTACAATATTCATTGATTTTTGCCATTGAAAAACGTCCAGAAATGATTGAAGCTACTGACTGAATGAAAGGAGCTGGCATCTCACTCTCTTTGAATCTTCTTTATCATGCTAAGAGGAGCAGGAAAAAGCAAAAAATTTCAGAATTGCACCTTGCAATGCGGAGAAATTACTGTTTGTGCATTTACAATATTCATTGATTTTTGCCATTGAAAAACGTCCAGAAATGATTGAAGCTACTGACTGAATGAAAGGAGCTGGCATCTCACTCTCTTTGAATCTTCTTTATCATGCTAAGAGGAGCAGGAAAAAGCAAAAAATTTCAGAATTGCACCTTGCAATGCGGAGAAATTACTGTTTGTGCATTTACAATATTCATTGATTTTTGCCATTGAAAAACGTCCAGAAATGATTGAAGCTACTGACTGAATGAAAGGAGCTGGCATCTCACTCTCTTTGAATCTTCTTTATCATGCTAAGAGGAGCAGGAAAAAGCAAAAAATTTCAGAATTGCACCTTGCAATGCGGAGAAATTACTGTTTGTGCATTTACAATATTCATTGATTTTTGCCATTGAAAAACATCATGTTATTCATATACCAGAAATGTTTGAAGCTACTGACTGAATGAAAGGAGCTGGCATCTCACTCTCTTTGAATCTTGTTTATCATGCTAAGAGGAGCAGGAAAAAGCAAAAATTTCAGAATTGCACCTTGCAATGCGGAGAAATTACTGTTTGTGCATTTACAATATTCAATGATTTTTGCCATTGAAAAACGTCCAGAAATGATTGAAGCTACTGACTGAATGAAAGGAGCTGGCATCTCACTCTCTTTGAATCTTCTTTATCATGCTAAGAGGAGCAGGAAAAAGCAAAAAATTTCAGAATTGCACCTTGCAATGCGGAGAAATTACTGTTTGTGCATTTACAATATTCATTGATTTTTGCCATTGAAAAACATCATGTTATTCATATACCAGAAATGTTTGAAGCTACTGACTGAATGAAATTAGCTGGCATCTCACTCTCTTTGAATTTTGTTTATCATGCTAAGAGGAGCAGGAAAAAGCAAAAATTTCAGAATTGTACCTTGCAATGCGGAGAAATTACTGTTTGTGCATTTACAATATTCAATGATTTTTGCCATTGAAAAACGTCCAGAAATGATTGAAGCTACTGACTGAATGAAAGGAGCTGGCATCTCACTCTCTTTGAATCTTCTTTACCATGCTAAGAGGAGCAGGAAAAAGCAAAAAATTTCAGAATTGCACCTTGCAATGCGGAGAAATTACTGTTTGTGCATTTACAATATTCATTGATTTTTGCCATTGAAAAACATGTTATTCATATACCAGAAATGATTGAAGCTACTGACTGAATGAAAGGAGCTGGCATCTCACTCTCTTTGAATCTTCTTTATCATGCTAAGAGGAGCAGGAAAAAGCAAAAAATTTCAGAATTGCACCTTGCAATGCGGAGAAATTAGTTTGTGCATTTACAATATTCATTGATTTTTGCCATTGAAAAACATCATGTTATTCATATACCAGAAATGTTTGAAGCTACTGACTGAATGAAAGGAGCTGGCATCTCACTCTCTTTGAATCTTCTTTATCATGCTAAGAGGAGCAGGAAAAAGCAAAAAATTTCAGAATTGCACCTTGCAATGCGGAGAAATTACTGTTTGTGCATTTACAATATTCATTGATTTTTGCCATTGAAAAACGTCCAGAAATGATTGAAGCTACTGACTGAATGAAAGGAGCTGGCATCTCACTCTCTTTGAATCTTCTTTATCATGCTAAGAGGAGCAGGAAAAAGCAAAAAATTTCAGAATTGCACCTTGCAATGCGGAGAAATTACTGTTTGTGCATTTACAATATTCATTGATTTTTGCCATTGAAAAACGTCCAGAAATGATTGAAGCTACTGACTGAATGAAAGGAGCTGGCATCTCACTCTCTTTGAATCTTCTTTATCATGCTAAGAGGAGCAGGAAAAAGCAAAAAATTTCAGAATTGCACCTTGCAATGCGGAGAAATTACTGTTTGTGCATTTACAATATTCATTGATTTTTGCCATTGAAAAACATCATGTTATTCATATACCAGAAATGTTTGAAGCTACTGACTGAATGAAAGGAGCTGGCATCTCACTCTCTTTGAATCTTCTTTATCATGCTAAGAGGAGTAGGAAAAAGCAAAAAATTTCAGAATTGCACCTTGCAATGCGGAGAAATTACTGTTTGTGCATTTACAATATTCATTGATTTTTGCCATTGAAAAACGTCCAGAAATGATTGAAGCTACTGACTGAATGAAAGGAGCTGGCATCTCACTCTCTTTGAATCTTGTTTATCACGCTAAGAGGAGCAGGAAAAAGCAAAAAATTTCAGAATTGCACCTTGCAATGCGGAGAAATTACTGTTTGTGCATTTACAATATTCATTGATTTTTGCCATTGAAAAACGTCCAGAAATGATTGAAGCTACTGACTGAATGAAAGGAGCTGGCATCTCACTCTCTTTGAATCTTCTTTATCGTGCTAAGAGGAGCAGGAAAAAGCAAAAAATTTCAGAATTGCACCTTGCAATGCGGAGAAATTACTGTTTGTGCATTTACAATATTCATTGATTTTTGCCATTGAAAAACATCATGTTATTCATATACCAGAAATGATTGAAGCTACTGACTGAATGAAAGGAGCTGGCATCTCACTCTCTTTGAATCTTCTTTATCATGCTAAGAGGAGCAGGAAAAAGCAAAAAATTTCAGAATTGCACCTTGCAATGCGGAGAAATTACTGTTTGTGCATTTACAATATTCAATGATTTTTGCCATTGAAAAACGTCCAGAAATGATTGAAGCTACTGACTGAATGAAAGGAGCTGGCATCTCACTCTCTTTGAATCTTCTTTATCATGCTAAGAGGAGCAGGAAAAAGCAAAAAATTTCAGAATTGCACCTTGCAATGCGGAGAAATTACTGTTTGTGCATTTACAATATTCATTGATTTTTGCCATTGAAAAACATCATGTTATTCATATTCCAGAAATGATTGAAGCTACTGACTGAATGAAAGGAGCTGGCATCTCACTCTCTTTGAATCTTCTTTATCATGCTAAGAGGAGCAGGAAAAAGCAAAAAATTTCAGAATTGCACCTTGCAATGCGGAGAAATTACTGTTTGTGCATTTACAATATTCAATGATTTTTGCCATTGAAAAACGTCCAGAAATGATTGAAGCTACTGACTGAATGAAAGGAGCTGGCATCTCTCTCTTTGAATCTTCTTTATCATGCTAAGAGGAGCAGGAAAAAGCAAAAAATTTCAGAATTGCACCTTGCAATGCGGAGAAATTACTGTTTGTGCATTTACAATATTCATTGATTTTTGCCATTGAAAAACATCATGTTATTCATATACCAGAAATGTTTGAAGCTACTGACTGAATGAAAGGAGCTGGCATCTCACTCTCTTTGAATCTTCTTTATCATGCTAAGAGGAGCAGGAAAAAGCAAAAAATTTCAGAATTGCACCTTGCAATGCGGAGAAATTACTGTTTGTGCATTTACAATATTCATTGATTTTTGCCATTGAAAAACGTCCAGAAATGATTGTAGCTACTGACTGAATGAAAGGAGCTGGCATCTCACTCTCTTTGAATCTTCTTTATCATGCTAAGAGGAGCAGGAAAAAGCAAAAAATTTCAGAATTGCACCTTGCAATGCGGAGAAATTACTGTTTGTGCATTTACAATATTCATTGATTTTTGCCATTGAAAAACGTCCAGAAATGATTGAAGCTACTGACTGAATGAAAGGAGCTTGCATCTCACTCTCTTTGAATCTTGTTTATCATGCTGAGGAGCAGGAAAAAGCAAAAAATTTCAGAATTGCACCTTGCAATGCGGAGAAATTACTGTTTGTGCATTTACAATATTCATTGATTTTTGCCATTGAAAAACGTCAGAAATGATTGAAGCTACTGACTGAATGAAAGGAGATGGCATCTCACTCTCTTTGAATCTTCTTTATCATGCTAAGAGGAGCAGGAAAAAGCAAAAAATTTCAGAATTGCACCTTGCAATGCGGAGAAATTACTGTTTGTGCATTTACAATATTCATTGATTTTTGCCATTGAAAAACATGTTATTCATATACCAGAAATGTTTGAAGCTACTGACTGAATGAAAGGAGCTGGCATCTCACTCTCTTTGAATCTTCTTTATCATGCTAAGAGGAGCAGGAAAAAGCAAAAAATTTCAGAATTGCACCTTGCAATGCGGAGAAATTACTGTTTGTGCATTTACAATATTCATTGATTTTTGCCATTGAAAAACATCATGTTATTCATATACCAGAAATGATTGAAGCTACTGACTGAATGAAAGGAGCTGGCATCTCATTCTCTTTGAATCTTCTTTATCATGCTAAGAGGAGCAGGAAAAAGCAAAAAATTTCAGAATTGCACCTTGCAATGCGGAGAAATTACTGTTTGTGCATTTACAATATTCATTGATTTTTGCCATTGAAAAACATCATGTTATTCATATACCAGAAATGATTGAAGCTACTGACTGAATGAAAGGAGCTGGCATCTCATTCTCTTTGAATCTTCTTTATCATGCTAAGAGGAGCAGGAAAAAGCAAAAAATTTCAGAATTGCACCTTGCAATGCGGAGAAATTACTGTTTGTGCATTTACAATATTCATTGATTTTTGCCATTGAAAAACATCATGTTATTCATATACCAGAAATGATTGAAGCTACTGACTGAATGAAAGGAGCTGGCATCTCACTCTCTTTGAATCTTCTTTATCATGCTAAGAGGAGCAGGAAAAAGCAAAAAATTTCAGAATTGCACCTTGCAATGCGGAGAAATTACTGTTTGTGCATTTACAATATTCATTGATTTTTGCCATTGAAAAACGTCCAGAAATGATTGAAGCTACTGACTGAATGAAAGGAGCTGGCATCTCACTCTCTTTGAATCTTCTTTATCATGCTAAGAGGAGCAGGAAAAAGCAAAAAATTTCAGAATTGCACCTTGCAATGCGGAGAAATTACTGTTTGTGCATTTACAATATTCATTGATTTTTGCCATTGAAAAACATCATGTTATTCATATACCAGAAATGATTGAAGCTACTGACTGAATGAAAGGAGCTGGCATCTCATTCTCTTTGAATCTTCTTTATCATGCTAAGAGGAGCAGGAAAAAGCAAAAAATTTCAGAATTGCACCTTGCAATGCGGAGAAATTACTGTTTGTGCATTTACAATATTCATTGATTTTTGCCATTGAAAAACATCATGTTATTCATATACCAGAAATGTTTGAAGCTACTGACTGAAGGAAAGGAGCTGGCATCTCACTCTATTTGAATCTTGTTTATCATGCTGAGGAGCAGGAAAAAGCAAAAAATTTCAGAATTGCACCTTGCAATGCGGAGAAATTACTGTTTGTGCATTTACAATATTCATTGATTTTTGCCATTGAAAAACGTCCAGAAATGATTGAAGCTACTGACTGAATGAAAGGAGATGGCATCTCACTCTCTTTGAATCTTCTTTATCATGCTAAGAGGAGCAGGAAAAAGCAAAAAATTTCAGAATTGCACCTTGCAATGCGGAGAAATTACTGTTTGTGCATTTACAATATTCATTGATTTTTGCCATTGAAAAACATGTTATTCATATACCAGAAATGTTTGAAGCTACTGACTGAATGAAAGGAGCTGGCATCTCACTCTCTTTGAATCTTCTTTATCATGCTAAGAGGAGCAGGAAAAAGCAAAAAATTTCAGAATTGCACCTTGCAATGCGGAGAAATTACTGTTTGTGCATTTACAATATTCATTGATTTTTGCCATTGAAAAACATCATGTTATTCATATACCAGAAATGATTGAAGCTACTGACTGAATGAAAGGAGCTGGCATCTCATTCTCTTTGAATCTTCTTTATCATGCTAAGAGGAGCAGGAAAAAGCAAAAAATTTCAGAATTGCACCTTGCAATGCGGAGAAATTACTGTTTGTGCATTTACAATATTCATTGATTTTTGCCATTGAAAAACATCATGTTATTCATATACCAGAAATGATTGAAGCTACTGACTGAATGAAAGGAGCTGGCATCTCATTCTCTTTGAATCTTCTTTATCATGCTAAGAGGAGCAGGAAAAAGCAAAAAATTTCAGAATTGCACCTTGCAATGCGGAGAAATTACTGTTTGTGCATTTACAATATTCATTGATTTTTGCCATTGAAAAACATCATGTTATTCATATACCAGAAATGATTGAAGCTACTGACTGAATGAAAGGAGCTGGCATCTCATTCTCTTTGAATCTTCTTTATCATGCTAAGAGGAGCAGGAAAAAGCAAAAAATTTCAGAATTGCACCTTGCAATGCGGAGAAATTACTGTTTGTGCATTTACAATATTCATTGATTTTTGCCATTGAAAAACATCATGTTATTCATATACCAGAAATGTTTGAAGCTACTGACTGAAGGAAAGGAGCTGGCATCTCACTCTCTTTGAATCTTCTTTATCATGCTTAGAGGAGCAGGATAAAGCAAAAAATTTCAGAATTGCACCTTGCAATGCGGAGAAATTACTGTTTGTGCATTTACAATATTCATTGATTTTTGCCATTGACAAACGTCCAGAAATGATTGAAGCTACTGACTGAATGAAAGGAGCTGGCATCTCACTCTCTTTGAATCTTGTTTATCATGCTAAGAGGAGCAGGAAAAAGCAAAAAATTTCAGAATTGCACCTTGCAATGCGGAGAAATTACTGTTTGTGCATTTACAATATTCATTGATTTTTGCCATTGAAAAACGTCCAGAAATGATTGAAGCTACTGACTGAATGAAAGGAGCTGGCATCTCATTCTCTTTGAATCTTCTTTATCATGCTAAGAGGAGCAGGAAAAAGCAAAAAATTTCAGAATTGCACCTTGCAATGCGGAGAAATTACTGTTTGTGCATTTACAATATTCATTGATTTTTGCCATTGAAAAACATCATGTTATTCATATACCAGAAATGATTGAAGCTACTGACTGAATGAAAGGAGCTGGCATCTCACTCTCTTTGAATCTTCTTTATCATGCTAAGGTGAGCAGGAAAAAGCAAAAAAATTCAGAATTGCACCTTGCAATGCGGAGAAATTGCTGTTTGTGCATTTACAATATTCAATGATTTTTGCCATTGAAAAACGTCCAGAAATGATTGAAGCTACTGACTGAATGAAAGGAGCTGGCATCTCACTCTCTTTGAATCTTCTTTATCATGCTAAGAGGAGCAGGAAAAAGCAAAAAATTTCAGAATTGCACCTTGCAATGCGGAGAAATTACTGTTTGTGCATCTACAATATTCATTGATTTTTGCCATTGAAAAACATCATGTTATTCATATACCAGAAATGTTTGAAGCTACTGACTGAATGAAAGGAGCTGGCATCTCACTCTCTTTGAATCTTTTTTATCATGCTAAGAGGAGCAGGAAAAAGCAAAAAATTTCAGAATTGCACCTTGCAATGCGGAGAAATTACTGTTTGTGCATTTACAATATTCATTGATTTTTGCCATTGAAAAACATCATGTTATTCATATTCCAGAAATGATTGAAGCTACTGACTGAATGAAAGGAGCTGGCATCTCACTCTCTTTGAATCTTCTTTATCATGCTAAGAGGAGCAGGAAAAAGCAAAAAATTTCAGAATTGCACCTTGCAATGCGGAGAAATTACTGTTTGTGCATTTACAATATTCAATGATTTTTGCCATTGAAAAACGTCCAGAAATGATTGAAGCTACTGACTGAATGAAAGGAGCTGGCATCTCTCTCTTTGAATCTTCTTTATCATGCTAAGAGGAGCAGGAAAAAGCAAAAAATTTCAGAATTGCACCTTGCAATGCGGAGAAATTACTGTTTGTGCATTTACAATATTCATTGATTTTTGCCATTGAAAAACATCATGTTATTCATATACCAGAAATGTTTGAAGCTACTGACTGAATGAAAGGAGCTGGCATCTCACTCTCTTTGAATCTTCTTTATCATGCTAAGAGGAGCAGGAAAAAGCAAAAAATTTCAGAATTGCACCTTGCAATGCGGAGAAATTACTGTTTGTGCATTTACAATATTCATTGATTTTTGCCATTGAAAAACGTCCAGAAATGATTGTAGCTACTGACTGAATGAAAGGAGCTGGCATCTCACTCTCTTTGAATCTTCTTTATCATGCTAAGAGGAGCAGGAAAAAGCAAAAAATTTCAGAATTGCACCTTGCAATGCGGAGAAATTACTGTTTGTGCATTTACAATATTCATTGATTTTTGCCATTGAAAAACGTCCAGAAATGATTGAAGCTACTGACTGAATGAAAGGAGCTTGCATCTCACTCTCTTTGAATCTTGTTTATCATGCTAAGAGGAGCAGGAAAAAGCAAAAAATTTCAGAATTGCACCTTGCAATGCGGAGAAATTACTGTTTGTGCATTTACAATATTCATTGATTTTTGCCATTGAAAAACGTCCAGAAATGATTGAAGCTACTGACTGAATGAAAGGAGCTGGCATCTCACTCTCTTTGAATCTTGTTTATCATGCTGAGGAGCAGGAAAAAGCAAAAAATTTCAGAATTGCACCTTGCAATGCGGAGAAATTACTGTTTGTGCATTTACAATATTCATTGATTTTTGCCATTGAAAAACGTCCAGAAATGATTGAAGCTACTGACTGAATGAAAGGAGATGGCATCTCACTCTCTTTGAATCTTCTTTATCATGCTAAGAGGAGCAGGAAAAAGCAAAAAATTTCAGAATTGCACCTTGCAATGCGGAGAAATTACTGTTTGTGCATTTACAATATTCATTGATTTTTGCCATTGAAAAACATGTTATTCATATACCAGAAATGTTTGAAGCTACTGACTGAATGAAAGGAGCTGGCATCTCACTCTCTTTGAATCTTCTTTATCATGCTAAGAGGAGCAGGAAAAAGCAAAAAATTTCAGAATTGCACCTTGCAATGCGGAGAAATTACTGTTTGTGCATTTACAATATTCATTGATTTTTGCCATTGAAAAACATCATGTTATTCATATACCAGAAATGATTGAAGCTACTGACTGAATGAAAGGAGCTGGCATCTCATTCTCTTTGAATCTTCTTTATCATGCTAAGAGGAGCAGGAAAAAGCAAAAAATTTCAGAATTGCACCTTGCAATGCGGAGAAATTACTGTTTGTGCATTTACAATATTCATTGATTTTTGCCATTGAAAAACATCATGTTATTCATATACCAGAAATGATTGAAGCTACTGACTGAATGAAAGGAGCTGGCATCTCATTCTCTTTGAATCTTCTTTATCATGCTAAGAGGAGCAGGAAAAAGCAAAAAATTTCAGAATTGCACCTTGCAATGCGGAGAAATTACTGTTTGTGCATTTACAATATTCATTGATTTTTGCCATTGAAAAACATCATGTTATTCATATACCAGAAATGTTTGAAGCTACTGACTGAAGGAAAGGAGCTGGCATCTCACTCTCTTTGAATCTTCTTTATCATGCTTAGAGGAGCAGGATAAAGCAAAAAATTTCAGAATTGCACCTTGCAATGCGGAGAAATTACTGTTTGTGCATTTACAATATTCATTGATTTTTGCCATTGACAAACGTCCAGAAATGATTGAAGCTACTGACTGAATGAAAGGAGCTGGCATCTCACTCTCTTTGAATCTTGTTTATCATGCTAAGAGGAGCAGGAAAAAGCAAAAAATTTCAGAATTGCACCTTGCAATGCGGAGAAATTACTGTTTGTGCATTTACAATATTCATTGATTTTTGCCATTGAAAAACGTCCAGAAATGATTGAAGCTACTGACTGAATGAAAGGAGCTGGCATCTCATTCTCTTTGAATCTTCTTTATCATGCTAAGAGGAGCAGGAAAAAGCAAAAAATTTCAGAATTGCACCTTGCAATGCGGAGAAATTACTGTTTGTGCATTTACAATATTCATTGATTTTTGCCATTGAAAAACATCATGTTATTCATATACCAGAAATGATTGAAGCTACTGACTGAATGAAAGGAGCTGGCATCTCACTCTCTTTGAATCTTCTTTATCATGCTAAGGTGAGCAGGAAAAAGCAAAAAAATTCAGAATTGCACCTTGCAATGCGGAGAAATTGCTGTTTGTGCATTTACAATATTCAATGATTTTTGCCATTGAAAAACGTCCAGAAATGATTGAAGCTACTGACTGAATGAAAGGAGCTGGCATCTCACTCTCTTTGAATCTTCTTTATCATGCTAAGAGGAGCAGGAAAAAGCAAAAAATTTCAGAATTGCACCTTGCAATGCGGAGAAATTACTGTTTGTGCATCTACAATATTCAATGATTTTTGCCATTGAAAAACATCATGTTATTCATATACCAGAAATGTTTGAAGCTACTGACTGAATGAAAGGAGCTGGCATCTCACTCTCTTTGAATCTTTTTTATCATGCTAAGAGGAGCAGGAAAAAGCAAAAAATTTCAGAATTGCACCTTGCAATGCGGAGAAATTACTGTTTGTGCATTTACAATATTCATTGATTTTTGCCATTGAAAAACGTCCAGAAATGATTGAAGCTACTGACTGAATGAAAGGAACTGGCATCTCACTCTCTTTGAATCTTGTTTATCATGCTAAGAGGAGCAGGAAAAAGCAAAAAATTTCAGAATTGCACCTTGCAATGCGGAGAAATTACTGTTTGTGCATTTACAATATTCATTGATTTTTGCCATTGAAAAACGTCCAGAAATGATTGAAGCTACTGACTGAATGAAAGGAGCTGGCATCTCACTCTCTTTGAATCTTCTTTATCATGCTAAGAGGAGCAGGAAAAAGCAAAAAATTTCAGAATTGCACCTTGCAATGCGGAGAAATTACTGTTTGTGCATTTACAATATTCATTGATTTTTGCCATTGAAAAACATCATGTTATTCATATACCAGAAATGATTGAAGCTACTGACTGAATGAAAGGAGCTGGCATCTCATTCTCTTTGAATCTTCTTTATCATGCTAAGAGGAGCAGGAAAAAGCAAAAAATTTCAGAATTGCACCTTGCAATGCGGAGAAATTACTGTTTGTGCATTTACAATATTCAATGATTTTTGCCATTGAAAAACGTCCAGAAATGATTGAAGCTACTGACTGAATGAAAGGAGCTGGCATCTCACTCTCTTTGAATCTTGTTTATCATGCTAAGAGGAGCAGGAAAAAGCAAAAAATTTCAGAATTGCACCTTGCAATGCGGAGAAATTACTGTTTGTGCATTTACAATATTCATTGATTTTTGCCATTGAAAAACGTCCAGAAATGATTGAAGCTACTGACTGAATGAAAGGAGCTGGCATCTCACTCTCTTTGAATCTTCTTTATCATGCTAAGAGGAGCAGGAAAAAGCAAAAAATTTCAGAATTGCACCTTGCAATGCGGAGAAATTACTGTTTGTGCATTTACAATATTCATTGATTTTTGCCATTGAAAAACGTCCAGAAATGATTGAAGCTACTGACTGAATGAAAGGAGCTGGCATCTCACTCTCTTTGAATCTTCTTTATCATGCTAAGAGGAGCAGGAAAAAGCAAAAAATTTCAGAATTGCACCTTGCAATGCGGAGAAATTACTGTTTGTGCATTTACAATATTCATTGATTTTTGCCATTGAAAAACGTCCAGAAATGATTGAAGCTACTGACTGAATGAAAGGAGCTGGCATCTCACTCTCTTTGAATCTTCTTTATCATGCTAAGAGGAGCAGGAAAAAGCAAAACATTTCAGAATTGCACCTTGCAATGCGGAGAAATTACTGTTTGTGCATTTACAATATTCATTGATTTTTGCCATTGAAAAACGTCCAGAAATGATTGAAGCTACTGACTGAATGAAAGGAGCTGGCATCTCACTCTCTTTGAATCTTGTTTATCATGCTAAGAGGAGCAGGAAAAAGCAAAAAATTTCAGAATTGCACCTTGCAATGCGGAGAAATTACTGTTTGTGCATTTACAATATTCATTGATTTTTGCCATTGAAAAACGTCCAGAAATGATTGAAGCTACTGACTGAATGAAAGGAGCTGGCATCTCACTCTCTTTGAATCTTCTTTATCATGCTAAGAGGAGCAGGAAAAAGCAAAAAATTTCAGAATTGCACCTTGCAATGCGGAGAAATTACTGTTTGTGCATTGACAATATTCATTGATTTTTGCCATTGAAAAACGTCCAGAAATGATTGAAGCTACTGACTGAATGAAAGGAGCTGGCATCTCACTCTCTTTGAATCTTGTTTATCATGCTAAGAGGAGCAGGAAAAAGCAAAAATTTCAGAATTGCACCTTGCAATGCGGAGAAATTACTGTTTGTGCATTTACAATATTCAATGATTTTTGCCATTGAAAAACGTCCAGAAATGATTGAAGCTACTGACTGAATGAAAGGAGCTGGCATCTCACTCTCTTTGAATCTTCTTTACCATGCTAAGAGGAGCAGGAAAAAGCAAAAAATTTCAGAATTGCACCTTGCAATGCGGAGAAATTACTGTTTGTGCATTTACAATATTCATTGATTTTTGCCATTGAAAAACATCATGTTATTCATATACCAGAAATGTTTGAAGCTACTGACTGAATGAAAGGAGCTGGCATCTCACTCTCTTTGAATCTTCTTTATCATGCTAAGAGGAGCAGGAAAAAGCAAAAAATTTCAGAATTGCACCTTGCAATGCGGAGAAATTACTGTCTGTGCATTTACAATATTCATTGATTTTTGCCACTGAAAAACGTCCAGAAATGATTGAAGCTACTGACTGAATGAAAGGAGCTGGCATTTCACTCTCTTTGATTCTTCTTTATCATGCTAAGAGGAGCAGGAAAAAGCAAAAAATTTCAGAATTGCACCTTGCAATGTGGAGAAATTACTGTTTGTGCATTTACAATATTCATTGATTTTTGCCATTGAAAAACGTCCAGAAATGATTGAAGCTACTGACTGAATGAAAGGAGCTGGCATCTCACTCTCTTTGAATCTTCTTTATCATGCTAAGAGGAGCAGGAAAAAGCAAAAAATTTCAGAATTGCACCTTGCAATGCGGAGAAATTACTGTTTGTGCATTTACAATATTCATTGATTTTTGCCATTGAAAAACATCATGTTATTCATATACCAGAAATGTTTGAAGCTACTGACTGAAGGAAAGGAGCTGGCATCTCACTCTCTTTGAATCTTCTTTATCATGCTTAGAGGAGCAGGAAAAAGCAAAAAATTTCAGAATTGCACCTTGCAATGCGGAGAAATTACTGTTTGTGCATTTACAATATTCATTGATTTTTGCCATTGAAAAACGTCCAGAAATGATTGAAGCTACTGACTGAATGAAAGGAGCTGGCATCTCACTCTCTTTGAATCTTGTTTATCATGCTAAGAGGAGCAGGAAAAAGCAAAAAATTTCAGAATTGCACCTTGCAATGCGGAGAAATTACTGTTTGTGCATTTACAATATTCATTGATTTTTGCCATTGAAAAACATCATGTTATTCATATAAGAGAAATGTTTGAAGCTACTGACTGAATGAAAGGAGCTGGCATCTCACTCTCTTTGAATCTTCTTTATCATGCTAAGAGGAGCAGGAAAAAGCAAAAAATTTCAGAATTGCACCTTGCAATGCGGAGAAATTACTGTTTGTGCATTTACAATATTCATTGATCTTTGCCATTGAAAAACGTCCAGAAATGATTGAAGCTACTGACTGAATGAAAGGAGCTGGCATCTCACTCTCTTTGAATCTTCTTTATCATGCTAAGAGGAGCAGGAAAAAGCAAAAATATCTCAGAATTGCACCTTGCAATGCGGAGAAATTTCTGTTTGTGCATTTACAATATTCATTGATTTTTGCCATTGAAAAACGTCCAGAAATGATTGAAGCTACTGACTGAATGAAAGGAGCTGGCATCTCACTCTCTTTGAATCTTCTTTATCATGCTAAGAGGAGCAGGAAAAAGCAAAAAATTTCAGAATTGCACCTTGCAATGCGGAGAAATTACTGTTTGTGCATTTACAATATTCATTGATTTTTGCATTGAAAAACATCATGTTATTCATATACCAGAAATGTTTGAAGCTACTGACTGAATGAAAGGAGCTGGCATCTCACTCTCTTTGAATCTTCTTTATCATGCTAAGAGGAGCAGGAAAAAGCAAAAAATTTCAGAATTGCACCTTGCAATGCGGAGAAATTACTGTCTGTGCATTTACAATATTCATTGATTTTTGCCACTGAAAAACGTCCAGAAATGATTGAAGCTACTGACTGAATGAAAGGAGCTGGCATCTCACTCTCTTTGATTCTTCTTTATCATGCTAAGAGGAGCAGGAAAAAGCAAAAAATTTCAGAATTGCACCTTGCAATGTGGAGAAATTACTGTTTGTGCATTTACAATATTCATTGATTTTTGCCATTGAAAAACGTCCAGAAATGATTGAAGCTACTGACTGAATGAAAGGAGCTGGCATCTCACTCTCTTTGAATCTTCTTTATCATGCTAAGAGGAGCAGGAAAAAGCAAAAAATTTCAGAATTGCACCTTGCAATGCGGAGAAATTACTGTTTGTGCATTTACAATATTCATTGATTTTTGCCATTGAAAAACATCGTTATTCATATACCAGAAATGTTTGAAGCTACTGACTGAAGGAAAGGAGCTGGCATCTCACTCTCTTTGAATCTTCTTTATCATGCTTAGAGGAGCAGGAAAAAGCAAAAAATTTCAGAATTGCACCTTGCAATGCGGAGAAATTACTGTTTGTGCATTTACAATATTCATTGATTTTTGCCATTGACAAACGTCCAGAAATGATTGAAGCTACTGACTGAATGAAAGGAGCTGGCATCTCACTCTCTTTGAATCTTCTTTATCATGCTAAGAGGAGCAGGAAAAAGCAAAAAATTTCAGAATTGCACCTTGCAATGCGGAGAAATTACTGTTTGTGCATCTACAATATTCATTGATTTTTGCCATTGAAAAACATCATGTTATTCATATACCAGAAATGTTTGAAGCTACTGACTGAATGAAAGGAGCTGGCATCTCACTCTCTTTGAATCTTTTTTATCATGCTAAGAGGAGCAGGAAAAAGCAAAAAATTTCAGAATTGCACCTTGCAATGCGGAGAAATTACTGTTTGTGCATTTACAATATTCATTGATTTTTGCCATTGAAAAACGTCCAGAAATGATTGAAGCTACTGACTGAATGAAAGGAACTGGCATCTCACTCTCTTTGAATCTTGTTTATCATGCTAAGAGGAGCAGGAAAAAGCAAAAAATTTCAGAATTGCACCTTGCAATGCGGAGAAATTACTGTTTGTGCATTTACAATATTCATTGATTTTTGCCATTGAAAAACGTCCAGAAATGATTGAAGCTACTGACTGAATGAAAGGAGCTGGCATCTCACTCTCTTTGAATCTTCTTTATCATGCTAAGAGGAGCAGGAAAAAGCAAAAAATTTCAGAATTGCACCTTGCAATGCGGAGAAATTACTGTTTGTGCATTTACAATATTCATTGATTTTTGCCATTGAAAAACATCATGTTATTCATATACCAGAAATGATTGAAGCTACTGACTGAATGAAAGGAGCTGGCATCTCATTCTCTTTGAATCTTCTTTATCATGCTAAGAGGAGCAGGAAAAAGCAAAAAATTTCAGAATTGCACCTTGCAATGCGGAGAAATTACTGTTTGTGCATTTACAATATTCAATGATTTTTGCCATTGAAAAACGTCCAGAAATGATTGAAGCTACTGACTGAATGAAAGGAGCTGGCATCTCACTCTCTTTGAATCTTGTTTATCATGCTAAGAGGAGCAGGAAAAAGCAAAAAATTTCAGAATTGCACCTTGCAATGCGGAGAAATTACTGTCTGTGCATTTACAATATTCATTGATTTTTGCCACTGAAAAACGTCCAGAAATGATTGAAGCTACTGACTGAATGAAAGGAGCTGGCATCTCACTCTCTTTGATTCTTCTTTATCATGCTAAGAGGAGCAGGAAAAAGCAAAAAATTTCAGAATTTCACCTTGCAATGTGGAGAAATTACTGTTTGTGCATTTACAATATTCATTGATTTTTGCCATTGAAAAACGTCCAGAAATGATTGAAGCTACTGACTGAATGAAAGGAGCTGGCATCTCACTCTCTTTGAATCTTCTTTATCATGCTAAGAGGAGCAGGAAAAAGCAAAAAATTTCAGAATTGCACCTTGCAATGCGGAGAAATTACTGTTTGTGCATTTACAATATTCATTGATTTTTGCCATTGAAAAACATCATGTTATTCATATACCAGAAATGTTTGAAGCTACTGACTGAAGGAAAGGAGCTGGCATCTCACTCTCTTTGAATCTTCTTTATCATGCTTAGAGGAGCAGGAAAAAGCAAAAAATTTCAGAATTGCACCTTGCAATGCGGAGAAATTACTGTTTGTGCATTTACAATATTCATTGATTTTTGCCATTGAAAAACGTCCAGAAATGATTGAAGCTACTGACTGAATGAAAGGAGCTGGCATCTCACTCTCTTTGAATCTTGTTTATCATGCTAAGAGGAGCAGGAAAAAGCAAAAAATTTCAGAATTGCACCTTGCAATGCGGAGAAATTACTGTTTGTGCATTTACAATATTCATTGATTTTTGCCATTGAAAAACATCATGTTATTCATATAAGAGAAATGTTTGAAGCTACTGACTGAATGAAAGGAGCTGGCATCTCACTCTCTTTGAATCTTCTTTATCATGCTAAGAGGAGCAGGAAAAAGCAAAAAATTTCAGAATTGCACCTTGCAATGCGGAGAAATTACTGTTTGTGCATTTACAATATTCATTGATCTTTGCCATTGAAAAACGTCCAGAAATGATTGAAGCTACTGACTGAATGAAAGGAGCTGGCATCTCACTCTCTTTGAATCTTCTTTATCATGCTAAGAGGAGCAGGAAAAAGCAAAAATATCTCAGAATTGCACCTTGCAATGCGGAGAAATTTCTGTTTGTGCATTTACAATATTCATTGATTTTTGCCATTGAAAAACGTCCAGAAATGATTGAAGCTACTGACTGAATGAAAGGAGCTGGCATCTCACTCTCTTTGAATCTTCTTTATCATGCTAAGAGGAGCAGGAAAAAGCAAAAAATTTCAGAATTGCACCTTGCAATGCGGAGAAATTACTGTTTGTGCATTTACAATATTCATTGATTTTTGCATTGAAAAACATCATGTTATTCATATACCAGAAATGTTTGAAGCTACTGACTGAATGAAAGGAGCTGGCATCTCACTCTCTTTGAATCTTCTTTATCATGCTAAGAGGAGCAGGAAAAAGCAAAAAATTTCAGAATTGCACCTTGCAATGCGGAGAAATTACTGTCTGTGCATTTACAATATTCATTGATTTTTGCCACTGAAAAACGTCCAGAAATGATTGAAGCTACTGACTGAATGAAAGGAGCTGGCATCTCACTCTCTTTGATTCTTCTTTATCATGCTAAGAGGAGCAGGAAAAAGCAAAAAATTTCAGAATTGCACCTTGCAATGTGGAGAAATTACTGTTTGTGCATTTACAATATTCATTGATTTTTGCCATTGAAAAACGTCCAGAAATGATTGAAGCTACTGACTGAATGAAAGGAGCTGGCATCTCACTCTCTTTGAATCTTCTTTATCATGCTAAGAGGAGCAGGAAAAAGCAAAAAATTTCAGAATTGCACCTTGCAATGCGGAGAAATTACTGTTTGTGCATTTACAATATTCATTGATTTTTGCCATTGAAAAACATCGTTATTCATATACCAGAAATGTTTGAAGCTACTGACTGAAGGAAAGGAGCTGGCATCTCACTCTCTTTGAATCTTCTTTATCATGCTTAGAGGAGCAGGAAAAAGCAAAAAATTTCAGAATTGCACCTTGCAATGCGGAGAAATTACTGTTTGTGCATTTACAATATTCATTGATTTTTGCCATTGACAAACGTCCAGAAATGATTGAAGCTACTGACTGAATGAAAGGAGCTGGCATCTCACTCTCTTTGAATCTTCTTTATCATGCTAAGAGGAGCAGGAAAAAGCAAAAAATTTCAGAATTGCACCTTGCAATGCGGAGAAATTACTGTTTGTGCATCTACAATATTCATTGATTTTTGCCATTGAAAAACATCATGTTATTCATATACCAGAAATGTTTGAAGCTACTGACTGAATGAAAGGAGCTGGCATCTCACTCTCTTTGAATCTTTTTTATCATGCTAAGAGGAGCAGGAAAAAGCAAAAAATTTCAGAATTGCACCTTGCAATGCGGAGAAATTACTGTTTGTGCATTTACAATATTCATTGATTTTTGCCATTGAAAAACGTCCAGAAATGATTGAAGCTACTGACTGAATGAAAGGAACTGGCATCTCACTCTCTTTGAATCTTGTTTATCATGCTAAGAGGAGCAGGAAAAAGCAAAAAATTTCAGAATTGCACCTTGCAATGCGGAGAAATTACTGTTTGTGCATTTACAATATTCATTGATTTTTGCCATTGAAAAACGTCCAGAAATGATTGAAGCTACTGACTGAATGAAAGGAGCTGGCATCTCACTCTCTTTGAATCTTCTTTATCATGCTAAGAGGAGCAGGAAAAAGCAAAAAATTTCAGAATTGCACCTTGCAATGCGGAGAAATTACTGTTTGTGCATTTACAATATTCATTGATTTTTGCCATTGAAAAACATCATGTTATTCATATACCAGAAATGATTGAAGCTACTGACTGAATGAAAGGAGCTGGCATCTCATTCTCTTTGAATCTTCTTTATCATGCTAAGAGGAGCAGGAAAAAGCAAAAAATTTCAGAATTGCACCTTGCAATGCGGAGAAATTACTGTTTGTGCATTTACAATATTCAATGATTTTTGCCATTGAAAAACGTCCAGAAATGATTGAAGCTACTGACTGAATGAAAGGAGCTGGCATCTCACTCTCTTTGAATCTTGTTTATCATGCTAAGAGGAGCAGGAAAAAGCAAAAAATTTCAGAATTGCACCTTGCAATGCGGAGAAATTACTGTCTGTGCATTTACAATATTCATTGATTTTTGCCACTGAAAAACGTCCAGAAATGATTGAAGCTACTGACTGAATGAAAGGAGCTGGCATCTCACTCTCTTTGATTCTTCTTTATCATGCTAAGAGGAGCAGGAAAAAGCAAAAAATTTCAGAATTGCACCTTGCAATGTGGAGAAATTACTGTTTGTGCATTTACAATATTCATTGATTTTTGCCATTGAAAAACGTCCAGAAATGATTGAAGCTACTGACTGAATGAAAGGAGCTGGCATCTCACTCTCTTTGAATCTTCTTTATCATGCTAAGAGGAGCAGGAAAAAGCAAAAAATTTCAGAATTGCACCTTGCAATGCGGAGAAATTACTGTTTGTGCATTTACAATATTCATTGATTTTTGCCATTGAAAAACATCATGTTATTCATATACCAGAAATGTTTGAAGCTACTGACTGAAGGAAAGGAGCTGGCATCTCACTCTCTTTGAATCTTCTTTATCATGCTTAGAGGAGCAGGATAAAGCAAAAAATTTCAGAATTGCACCTTGCAATGCGGAGAAATTACTGTTTGTGCATTTACAATATTCATTGATTTTTGCCATTGACAAACGTCCAGAAATGATTGAAGCTACTGACTGAATGAAAGGAGCTGGCATCTCACTCTCTTTGAATCTTGTTTATCATGCTAAGAGGAGCAGGAAAAAGCAAAAAATTTCAGAATTGCACCTTGCAATGCGGAGAAATTACTGTTTGTGCATTTACAATATTCATTGATTTTTGCCATTGAAAAACGTCCAGAAATGATTGAAGCTACTGACTGAATGAAAGGAGCTGGCATCTCATTCTCTTTGAATCTTCTTTATCATGCTAAGAGGAGCAGGAAAAAGCAAAAAATTTCAGAATTGCACCTTGCAATGCGGAGAAATTACTGTTTGTGCATTTACAATATTCATTGATTTTTGCCATTGAAAAACATCATGTTATTCATATACCAGAAATGATTGAAGCTACTGACTGAATGAAAGGAGCTGGCATCTCACTCTCTTTGAATCTTCTTTATCATGCTAAGGTGAGCAGGAAAAAGCAAAAAAATTCAGAATTGCACCTTGCAATGCGGAGAAATTGCTGTTTGTGCATTTACAATATTCAATGATTTTTGCCATTGAAAAACGTCCAGAAATGATTGAAGCTACTGACTGAATGAAAGGAGCTGGCATCTCACTCTCTTTGAATCTTCTTTATCATGCTAAGAGGAGCAGGAAAAAGCAAAAAATTTCAGAATTGCACCTTGCAATGCGGAGAAATTACTGTTTGTGCATCTACAATATTCATTGATTTTTGCCATTGAAAAACATCATGTTATTCATATACCAGAAATGTTTGAAGCTACTGACTGAATGAAAGGAGCTGGCATCTCACTCTCTTTGAATCTTTTTTATCATGCTAAGAGGAGCAGGAAAAAGCAAAAAATTTCAGAATTGCACCTTGCAATGCGGAGAAATTACTGTTTGTGCATTTACAATATTCATTGATTTTTGCCATTGAAAAACGTCCAGAAATGATTGAAGCTACTGACTGAATGAAAGGAACTGGCATCTCACTCTCTTTGAATCTTGTTTATCATGCTAAGAGGAGCAGGAAAAAGCAAAAAATTTCAGAATTGCACCTTGCAATGCGGAGAAATTACTGTTTGTGCATTTACAATATTCATTGATTTTTGCCATTGAAAAACGTCCAGAAATGATTGAAGCTACTGACTGAATGAAAGGAGCTGGCATCTCACTCTCTTTGAATCTTCTTTATCATGCTAAGAGGAGCAGGAAAAAGCAAAAAATTTCAGAATTGCACCTTGCAATGCGGAGAAATTACTGTTTGTGCATTTACAATATTCATTGATTTTTGCCATTGAAAAACATCATGTTATTCATATACCAGAAATGATTGAAGCTACTGACTGAATGAAAGGAGCTGGCATCTCATTCTCTTTGAATCTTCTTTATCATGCTAAGAGGAGCAGGAAAAAGCAAAAAATTTCAGAATTGCACCTTGCAATGCGGAGAAATTACTGTTTGTGCATTTACAATATTCAATGATTTTTGCCATTGAAAAACGTCCAGAAATGATTGAAGCTACTGACTGAATGAAAGGAGCTGGCATCTCACTCTCTTTGAATCTTGTTTATCATGCTAAGAGGAGCAGGAAAAAGCAAAAAATTTCAGAATTGCACCTTGCAATGCGGAGAAATTACTGTTTGTGCATTTACAATATTCATTGATTTTTGCCATTGAAAAACGTCCAGAAATGATTGAAGCTACTGACTGAATGAAAGGAGCTGGCATCTCACTCTCTTTGAATCTTCTTTATCATGCTAAGAGGAGCAGGAAAAAGCAAAAAATTTCAGAATTGCACCTTGCAATGCGGAGAAATTACTGTTTGTGCATTTACAATATTCATTGATTTTTGCCATTGAAAAACGTCCAGAAATGATTGAAGCTACTGACTGAATGAAAAGAGCTGGCATCTCACTCTCTTTGAATCTTCTTTATCATGCTAAGAGGAGCAGGAAAAAGCAAAAAATTTCAGAATTGCACCTTGCAATGCGGAGAAATTACTGTTTGTGCATTTACAATATTCATTGATTTTTGCCATTGAAAAACGTCCAGAAATGATTGAAGCTACTGACTGAATGAAAGGAGCTGGCATCTCACTCTCTTTGAATCTTCTTTATCATGCTAAGAGGAGCAGGAAAAAGCAAAACATTTCAGAATTGCACCTTGCAATGCGGAGAAATTACTGTTTGTGCATTTACAATATTCATTGATTTTTGCCATTGAAAAACGTCCAGAAATGATTGAAGCTACTGACTGAATGAAAGGAGCTGGCATCTCACTCTCTTTGAATCTTGTTTATCATGCTAAGAGGAGCAGGAAAAAGCAAAAAATTTCAGAATTGCACCTTGCAATGCGGAGAAATTACTGTTTGTGCATTTACAATATTCATTGATTTTTGCCATTGAAAAACGTCCAGAAATGATTGAAGCTACTGACTGAATGAAAGGAGCTGGCATCTCACTCTCTTTGAATCTTCTTTATCATGCTAAGAGGAGCAGGAAAAAGCAAAAAATTTCAGAATTGCACCTTGCAATGCGGAGAAATTACTGTTTGTGCATTTACAATATTCATTGATTTTTGCCATTGAAAAACGTCCAGAAATGATTGAAGCTACTGACTGAATGAAAGGAGCTGGCATCTCACTCTCTTTGAATCTTGTTTATCATGCTAAGAGGAGCAGGAAAAAGCAAAAATTTCAGAATTGCACCTTGCAATGCGGAGAAATTACTGTTTGTGCATTTACAATATTCAATGATTTTTGCCATTGAAAAACGTCCAGAAATGATTGAAGCTACTGACTGAATGAAAGGAGCTGGCATCTCACTCTCTTTGAATCTTCTTTACCATGCTAAGAGGAGCAGGAAAAAGCAAAAAATTTCAGAATTGCACCTTGCAATGCGGAGAAATTACTGTTTGTGCATTTACAATATTCATTGATTTTTGCCATTGAAAAACATCATGTTATTCATATACCAGAAATGTTTGAAGCTACTGACTGAATGAAAGGAGCTGGCATCTCACTCTCTTTGAATCTTCTTTATCATGCTAAGAGGAGCAGGAAAAAGCAAAAAATTTCAGAATTGCACCTTGCAATGCGGAGAAATTACTGTCTGTGCATTTACAATATTCATTGATTTTTGCCACTGAAAAACGTCCAGAAATGATTGAAGCTACTGACTGAATGAAAGGAGCTGGCATTTCACTCTCTTTGATTCTTCTTTATCATGCTAAGAGGAGCAGGAAAAAGCAAAAAATTTCAGAATTGCACCTTGCAATGTGGAGAAATTACTGTTTGTGCATTTACAATATTCATTGATTTTTGCCATTGAAAAACGTCCAGAAATGATTGAAGCTACTGACTGAATGAAAGGAGCTGGCATCTCACTCTCTTTGAATCTTCTTTATCATGCTAAGAGGAGCAGGAAAAAGCAAAAAATTTCAGAATTGCACCTTGCAATGCGGAGAAATTACTGTTTGTGCATTTACAATATTCATTGATTTTTGCCATTGAAAAACATCATGTTATTCATATACCAGAAATGTTTGAAGCTACTGACTGAAGGAAAGGAGCTGGCATCTCACTCTCTTTGAATCTTCTTTATCATGCTTAGAGGAGCAGGAAAAAGCAAAAAATTTCAGAATTGCACCTTGCAATGCGGAGAAATTACTGTTTGTGCATTTACAATATTCATTGATTTTTGCCATTGAAAAACGTCCAGAAATGATTGAAGCTACTGACTGAATGAAAGGAGCTGGCATCTCACTCTCTTTGAATCTTGTTTATCATGCTAAGAGGAGCAGGAAAAAGCAAAAAATTTCAGAATTGCACCTTGCAATGCGGAGAAATTACTGTTTGTGCATTTACAATATTCATTGATTTTTGCCATTGAAAAACGTCCAGAAATGATTGAAGCTACTGACTGAATGAAAGGAGCTGGCATCTCATTCTCTTTGAATCTTCTTTATCATGCTAAGAGGAGCAGGAAAAAGCAAAAAATTTCAGAATTGCACCTTGCAATGCGGAGAAATTACTGTTTGTGCATTTACAATATTCATTGATTTTTGCCATTGAAAAACATCATGTTATTCATATACCAGAAATGATTGAAGCTACTGACTGAATGAAAGGAGCTGGCATCTCACTCTCTTTGAATCTTCTTTATCATGCTAAGATGAGCAGGAAAAAGCAAAAAATTTCAGAATTGCACCTTGCAATGCGGAGAAATTACTGTTTGTGCATTTACAATATTCAATGATTTTTGCCATTGAAAAACGTCCAGAAATGATTGAAGCTACTGACTGAATGAAAGGAGCTGGCATCTCACTCTCTTTGAATCTTCTTTATCATGCTAAGAGGAGCAGGAAAAAGCAAAAAATTTCAGAATTGCACCTTGCAATGCGGAGAAATTACTGTTTGTGCATCTACAATATTCATTGATTTTTGCCATTGAAAAACATCATGTTATTCATATACCAGAAATGTTTGAAGCTACTGACTGAATGAAAGGAGCTGGCATCTCACTCTCTTTGAATCTTTTTTATCATGCTAAGAGGAGCAGGAAAAAGCAAAAAATTTCAGAATTGCACCTTGCAATGCGGAGAAATTACTGTTTGTGCATTTACAATATTCATTGATTTTTGCCATTGAAAAACGTCCAGAAATGATTGAAGCTACTGACTGAATGAAAGGAGCTGGCATCTCACTCTCTTTGAATCTTGTTTATCATGCTAAGAGGAGCAGGAAAAAGCAAAAAATTTCAGAATTGCACCTTGCAATGCGGAGAAATTACTGTTTGTGCATTTACAATATTCATTGATTTTTGCCATTGAAAAACGTCCAGAAATGATTGAAGCTACTGACTGAATGAAAGGAGCTGGCATCTCACTCTCTTTGAATCTTCTTTATCATGCTAAGAGGAGCAGGAAAAAGCAAAAAATTTCAGAATTGCACCTTGCAATGCGGAGAAATTACTGTTTGTGCATTTACAATATTCATTGATTTTTGCCATTGAAAAACATCATGTTATTCATATACCAGAAATGATTGAAGCTACTGACTGAATGAAAGGAGCTGGCATCTCATTCTCTTTGAATCTTCTTTATCATGCTAAGAGGAGCAGGAAAAAGCAAAAAATTTCAGAATTGCACCTTGCAATGCGGAGAAATTACTGTTTGTGCATTTACAATATTCATTGATTTTTGCCATTGAAAAACGTCCAGAAATGATTGAAGCTACTGACTGAATGAAAGGAGCTGGCATCTCACTCTCTTTGAATCTTCTTTATCATGCTAAGAGGAGCAGGAAAAAGCAAAAAATTTCAGAATTGCACCTTGCAATGCGGAGAAATTACTGTTTGTGCATTTACAATATTCATTGATTTTTGCCATTGAAAAACGTCCAGAAATGATTGAAGCTACTGACTGAATGAAAGGAGCTGGCATCTCACTCTCTTTGAATCTTGTTTATCATGCTAAGAGGAGCAGGAAAAAGCAAAAATTTCAGAATTGCACCTTGCAATGCGGAGAAATTACTGTTTGTGCATTTACAATATTCAATGATTTTTGCCATTGAAAAACGTCCAGAAATGATTGAAGCTACTGACTGAATGAAAGGAGCTGGCATCTCACTCTCTTTGAATCTTCTTTACCATGCTAAGAGGAGCAGGAAAAAGCAAAAAATTTCAGAATTGCACCTTGCAATGCGGAGAAATTACTGTTTGTGCATTTACAATATTCATTGATTTTTGCCATTGAAAAACATCATGTTATTCATATACCAGAAATGATTGAAGCTACTGACTGAATGAAAGGAGCTGGCATCTCACTCTCTTTGAATCTTCTTTATCATGCTAAGAGGAGCAGGAAAAAGCAAAAAATTTCAGAATTGCACCTTGCAATGCGGAGAAATTACTGTTTGTGCATTTACAATATTCATTGATTTTTGCCATTGAAAAACATCATGTTATTCATATACCAGAAATGTTTGAAGCTACTGACTGAATGAAAGGAGCTGGCATCTCACTCTCTTTGAATCTTCTTTATCATGCTAAGAGGAGCAGGAAAAAGCAAAAAATTTCAGAATTGCACCTTGCAATGCGGAGAAATTACTGTTTGTGCATTTACAATATTCATTTATTTTTGCCATTGAAAAACGTCCAGAAATGATTGAAGCTACTGACTGAATGAAAGGAGCTGGCATCTCACTCTCTTTGAATCTTGTTTATCATGCTAAGAGGAGCAGGAAAAAGCAAAAAATTTCAGAATTGCACCTTGCAATGCGGAGAAATTACTGTTTGTGCATTTACAATATTCATTGATTTTTGCCATTGAAAAACGTCCAGAAATGATTGAAGCTACTGACTGAATGAAAGGAGCTGGCATCTCACTCTCTTTGAATCTTCTTTATCATGCTAAGAGGAGCAGGAAAAAGCAAAAAATTTCAGAATTGCACCTTGCAATGCGGAGAAATTACTGTTTGTGCATTTACAATATTCATTGATTTTTGCCATTGAAAAACGTCCAGAAATGATTGAAGCTACTGACTGAATGAAAGGAGCTGGCATCTCACTCTCTTTGAATCTTCTTTATCATGCTAAGAGGAGCAGGAAAAAGCAAAAAATTTCAGAATTGCACCTTGCAATGCGGAGAAATTACTGTTTGTGCATTTACAATATTCATTGATTTTTGCCATTGAAAAACATCATGTTATTCATATTCCAGAAATGATTGAAGCTACTGACTGAATGAAAGGAGCTGGCATCTCACTCTCTTTGAGTCTTCTTTATCATGCTAAGAGGAGCAGGAAAAAGCAAAAAATTTCAGAATTGCACCTTGCAATGCGGAGAAATTACTGTTTGTGCTTTTACAATATTCATTGATTTTTGCCATTGAAAAACATCATGTTATTCATATACCAGAAATGTTTGAAGCTACTGACTGAATGAAAGGAGCTGGCATCTCACTCTCTTTGAATCTTCTTTATCATGCTAAGAGGAGCAGGAAAAAGCAAAAAATTTCAGAATTGCACCTTGCAATGCGGAGAAATTACTGTTTGTGCATTTACAATATTCATTGATTTTTGCCATTGAAAAACGTCCAGAAATGATTGAAGCTACTGACTGAATGAAAAGAGCTGGCATCTCACTCTCTTTGAATCTTGTTTATCACGCTAAGAGGAGCAGGAAAAAGCAAAAAATTTCAGAATTGCACCTTGCAATGCGGAGAAATTACTGTTTGTGCATTTACAATATTCATTGATTTTTGCCATTGAAAAACGTCCAGAAATGATTGAAGCTACTGACTGAATGAAAGGAGCTGGCATCTCACTCTCTTTGAATCTTCTTTATCATGCTAAGAGGAGCAGGAAAAAGCAAAAAATTTCAGAATTGCACCTTGCAATGCGGAGAAATTACTGTTTGTGCATTTACAATATTCATTGATTTTTGCCATTGAAAAACATCATGTTATTCATATACCAGAAATGATTGAAGCTACTGACTGAATGAAAGGAGCTGGCATCTCACTCTCTTTGAATCTTCTTTATCATGCTAAGAGGAGCAGGAAAAAGCAAAAAATTTCAGAATTGCACCTTGCAATGCGGAGAAATTACTGTTTGTGCATTTACAATATTCAATGATTTTTGCCATTGAAAAACGTGCAGAAATGATTGAAGCTACTGACTGAATGAAAGGAGCTGGCATCTCACTCTCTTTGAATCTTCTTTATCATGCTAAGAGGAGCAGGAAAAAGCAAAAAATTTCAGAATTGCACCTTGCAATGCGGAGAAATTACTGTTTGTGCATTTACAATATTCATTGATTTTTGCCATTGAAAAACATCATGTTATTCATATTCCAGAAATGATTGAAGCTACTGACTGAATGAAAGGAGCTGGCATCTCACTCTCTTTGAATCTTCTTTATCATGCTAAGAGGAGCAGGAAAAAGCAAAAAATTTCAGAATTGCACCTTGCAATGCGGAGAAATTACTGTTTGTGCATTTACAATATTCATTGATTTTTGCCATTGAAAAACGTCCAGAAATGATTGAAGCTACTGACTGAATGAAAGGAGCTGGCATCTCACTCTCTTTGAATCTTCTTTATCATGCTAAGAGGAGCAGGAAAAAGCAAAAAATTTCAGAATTGCACCTTGCAATGCGGAGAAATTACTGTTTGTGCATTTACAATATTCATTGATTTTTGCCATTGAAAAACGTCCAGAAATGATTGAAGCTACTGACTGAATGAAAGGAGCTGGCATCTCACTCTCTTTGAATCTTGTTTATCATGCTAAGAGGAGCAGGAAAAAGCAAAAATTTCAGAATTGCACCTTGCAATGCGGAGAAATTACTGTTTGTGCATTTACAATATTCAATGATTTTTGCCATTGAAAAACGTCCAGAAATGATTGAAGCTACTGACTGAATGAAAGGAGCTGGCATCTCACTCTCTTTGAATCTTCTTTACCATGCTAAGAGGAGCAGGAAAAAGCAAAAAATTTCAGAATTGCACCTTGCAATGCGGAGAAATTACTGTTTGTGCATTTACAATATTCATTGATTTTTGCCATTGAAAAACATCATGTTATTCATATACCAGAAATGATTGAAGCTACTGACTGAATGAAAGGAGCTGGCATCTCACTCTCTTTGAATCTTCTTTATCATGCTAAGAGGAGCAGGAAAAAGCAAAAAATTTCAGAATTGCACCTTGCAATGCGGAGAAATTACTGTTTGTGCATTTACAATATTCATTGATTTTTGCCATTGAAAAACGTCCAGAAATGATTGAAGCTACTGACTGAATGAAAAGAGCTGGCATCTCACTCTCTTTGAATCTTGTTTATCACGCTAAGAGGAGCAGGAAAAAGCAAAAAATTTCAGAATTGCACCTTGCAATGCGGAGAAATTACTGTTTGTGCATTTACAATATTCATTGATTTTTGCCATTGAAAAACGTCCAGAAATGATTGAAGCTACTGACTGAATGAAAGGAGCTGGCATCTCACTCTCTTTGAATCTTCTTTATCATGCTAAGAGGAGCAGGAAAAAGCAAAAAATTTCAGAATTGCACCTTGCAATGCGGAGAAATTACTGTTTGTGCATTTACAATATTCATTGATTTTTGCCATTGAAAAACATCATGTTATTCATATACCAGAAATGATTGAAGCTACTGACTGAATGAAAGGAGCTGGCATCTCACTCTCTTTGAATCTTCTTTATCATGCTAAGAGGAGCAGGAAAAAGCAAAAAATTTCAGAATTGCACCTTGCAATGCGGAGAAATTACTGTTTGTGCATTTACAATATTCAATGATTTTTGCCATTGAAAAACGTGCAGAAATGATTGAAGCTACTGACTGAATGAAAGGAGCTGGCATCTCACTCTCTTTGAATCTTCTTTATCATGCTAAGAGGAGCAGGAAAAAGCAAAAAATTTCAGAATTGCACCTTGCAATGCGGAGAAATTACTGTTTGTGCATTTACAATATTCATTGATTTTTGCCATTGAAAAACATCATGTTATTCATATTCCAGAAATGATTGAAGCTACTGACTGAATGAAAGGAGCTGGCATCTCACTCTCTTTGAATCTTCTTTATCATGCTAAGAGGAGCAGGAAAAAGCAAAAAATTTCAGAATTGCACCTTGCAATGCGGAGAAATTACTGTTTGTGCATTTACAATATTCAATGATTTTTGCCATTGAAAAACGTCCAGAAATGATTGAAGCTACTGACTGAATGAAAGGAGCTGGCATCTCACTCTCTTTGAATCTTCTTTATCATGCTAAGAGGAGCAGGAAAAAGCAAAAAATTTCAGAATTGCACCTTGCAATGCGGAGAAATTACTGTTTGTGCATTTACAATATTCATTGATTTTTGCCATTGAAAAACATCATGTTATTCATATTCCAGAAATGATTGAAGCTACTGACTGAATGAAAGGAGCTGGCATCTCACTCTCTTTGAATCTTCTTTATCATGCTAAGAGGAGCAGGAAAAAGCAAAAAATTTCAGAATTGCACCTTGCAATGCGGAGAAATTACTGTTTGTGCATTTACAATATTCAATGATTTTTGCCATTGAAAAACGTCCAGAAATGATTGAAGCTACTGACTGAATGAAAGGAGCTGGCATCTCACTCTCTTTGAATCTTCTTTATCATGCTAAGAGGAGCAGGAAAAAGCAAAAAATTTCAGAATTGCACCTTGCAATGCGGAGAAATTACTGTTTGTGCATTTACAATATTCATTGATTTTTGCCATTGAAAAACGTCCAGAAATGATTGAAGCTACTGACTGAATGAAAGGAGCTGGCATCTCACTCTCTTTGAATCTTGTTTATCATGCTAAGAGGAGCAGGAAAAAGCAAAAATTTCAGAATTGCACCTTGCAATGCGGAGAAATTACTGTTTGTGCATTTACAATATTCAATGATTTTTGCCATTGAAAAACGTCCAGAAATGATTGAAGCTACTGACTGAATGAAAGGAGCTGGCATCTCACTCTCTTTGAATCTTCTTTACCATGCTAAGAGGAGCAGGAAAAAGCAAAAAATTTCAGAATTGCACCTTGCAATGCGGAGAAATTACTGTTTGTGCATTTACAATATTCATTGATTTTTGCCATTGAAAAACATCATGTTATTCATATACCAGAAATGATTGAAGCTACTGACTGAATGAAAGGAGCTGGCATCTCACTCTCTTTGAATCTTCTTTATCATGCTAAGAGGAGCAGGAAAAAGCAAAAAATTTCAGAATTGCACCTTGCAATGCGGAGAAATTACTGTTTGTGCATTTACAATATTCATTGATTTTTGCCATTGAAAAACATCATGTTATTCATATACCAGAAATGTTTGAAGCTACTGACTGAATGAAAGGAGCTGGCATCTCACTCTCTTTGAATCTTCTTTATCATGCTAAGAGGAGCAGGAAAAAGCAAAAAATTTCAGAATTGCACCTTGCAATGCGGAGAAATTACTGTTTGTGCATTTACAATATTCATTTATTTTTGCCATTGAAAAACGTCCAGAAATGATTGAAGCTACTGACTGAATGAAAGGAGCTGGCATCTCACTCTCTTTGAATCTTGTTTATCATGCTAAGAGGAGCAGGAAAAAGCAAAAAATTTCAGAATTGCACCTTGCAATGCGGAGAAATTACTGTTTGTGCATTAACAATATTCATTGATTTTTGCCATTGAAAAACGTCCAGAAATGATTGAAGCTACTGACTGAATGAAAGGAGCTGGCATCTCACTCTCTTTGAATCTTCTTTATCATGCTAAGAGGAGCAGGAAAAAGCAAAAAATTTCAGAATTGCACCTTGCAATGCGGAGAAATTACTGTTTGTGCATTTACAATATTCATTGATTTTTGCCATTGAAAAACATCATGTTATTCATATACCAGAAATGATTGAAGCTACTGACTGAATGAAAGGAGCTGGCATCTCATTCTCTTTGAATCTTCTTTATCATGCTAAGAGGAGCAGGAAAAAGCAAAAAATTTCAGAATTGCACCTTGCAATGCGGAGAAATTACTGTTTGTGCATTTACAATATTCATTGATTTTTGCCATTGAAAAACGTCCAGAAATGATTGAAGCTACTGACTGAATGAAAGGAGCTGGCATCTCACTCTCTTTGAATCTTCTTTATCATGCTAAGAGGAGCAGGAAAAAGCAAAAAATTTCAGAATTGCACCTTGCAATGCGGAGAAATTACTGTTTGTGCATTTACAATATTCATTGATTTTTGCCATTGAAAAACGTCCAGAAATGATTGAAGCTACTGACTGAATGAAAGGAGCTGGCATCTCACTCTCTTTGAATCTTGTTTATCATGCTAAGAGGAGCAGGAAAAAGCAAAAATTTCAGAATTGCACCTTGCAATGCGGAGAAATTACTGTTTGTGCATTTACAATATTCAATGATTTTTGCCATTGAAAAACGTCCAGAAATGATTGAAGCTACTGACTGAATGAAAGGAGCTGGCATCTCACTCTCTTTGAATCTTCTTTACCATGCTAAGAGGAGCAGGAAAAAGCAAAAAATTTCAGAATTGCACCTTGCAATGCGGAGAAATTACTGTTTGTGCATTTACAATATTCATTGATTTTTGCCATTGAAAAACATCATGTTATTCATATACCAGAAATGATTGAAGCTACTGACTGAATGAAAGGAGCTGGCATCTCACTCTCTTTGAATCTTCTTTATCATGCTAAGAGGAGCAGGAAAAAGCAAAAAATTTCAGAATTGCACCTTGCAATGCGGAGAAATTACTGTTTGTGCATTTACAATATTCATTGATTTTTGCCATTGAAAAACATCATGTTATTCATATACCAGAAATGTTTGAAGCTACTGACTGAATGAAAGGAGCTGGCATCTCACTCTCTTTGAATCTTCTTTATCATGCTAAGAGGAGCAGGAAAAAGCAAAAAATTTCAGAATTGCACCTTGCAATGCGGAGAAATTACTGTTTGTGCATTTACAATATTCATTTATTTTTGCCATTGAAAAACGTCCAGAAATGATTGAAGCTACTGACTGAATGAAAGGAGCTGGCATCTCACTCTCTTTGAATCTTGTTTATCATGCTAAGAGGAGCAGGAAAAAGCAAAAAATTTCAGAATTGCACCTTGCAATGCGGAGAAATTACTGTTTGTGCATTTACAATATTCATTGATTTTTGCCATTGAAAAACGTCCAGAAATGATTGAAGCTACTGACTGAATGAAAGGAGCTGGCATCTCACTCTCTTTGAATCTTCTTTATCATGCTAAGAGGAGCAGGAAAAAGCAAAAAATTTCAGAATTGCACCTTGCAATGCGGAGAAATTACTGTTTGTGCATTTACAATATTCATTGATTTTTGCCATTGAAAAACGTCCAGAAATGATTGAAGCTACTGACTGAATGAAAGGAGCTGGCATCTCACTCTCTTTGAATCTTCTTTATCATGCTAAGAGGAGCAGGAAAAAGCAAAAAATTTCAGAATTGCACCTTGCAATGCGGAGAAATTACTGTTTGTGCATTTACAATATTCATTGATTTTTGCCATTGAAAAACATCATGTTATTCATATTCCAGAAATGATTGAAGCTACTGACTGAAAGAAAGGAGCTGGCATCTCACTCTCTTTGAATCTTATTTATCATGCTAAGAGGAGCAGGAAAAAGCAAAAAATTTCAGAATTGCACCTTGCAATGCGGAGAAATTACTGTTTGTGCATTTACAATATTCAATGATTTTTGCCATTGAAAAACGTCCAGAAATGATTGAAGCTACTGACTGAATGAAAGGAGCTGGCATCTCACTCTCTTTGAATCTTCTTTATCATGCTAAGAGGAGCAGGAAAAAGCAAAAAATTTCAGAATTGCACCTTGCAATGCGGAGAAATTGCTGTTTGTGCTTTTACAATATTCATTGATTTTTGCCATTGAAAAACATCATGTTATTCATATACCAGAAATGTTTGAAGCTACTGACTGAATGAAAGGAGCTGGCATCTCACTCTCTTTGAATCTTCTTTATCATGCTAAGAGGAGCAGGAAAAAGCAAAAAATTTCAGAATTGCACCTTGCAATGCGGAGAAATTACTGTTTGTGCATTTACAATATTCATTGATTTTTGCCATTGAAAAACGTCCAGAAATGATTGAAGCTACTGACTGAATGAAAAGAGCTGGCATCTCACTCTCTTTGAATCTTGTTTATCACGCTAAGAGGAGCAGGAAAAAGCAAAAAATTTCAGAATTGCACCTTGCAATGCGGAGAAATTACTGTTTGTGCATTTACAATATTCATTGATTTTTGCCATTGAAAAACGTCCAGAAATGATTGAAGCTACTGACTGAATGAAAGGAGCTGGCATCTCACTCTCTTTGAATCTTCTTTATCATGCTAAGAGGAGCAGGAAAAAGCAAAAAATTTCAGAATTGCGCCTTGCAATGCGGAGAAATTACTGTTTGTGCATTTACAATATTCATTGATTTTTGCCATTGAAAAACATCATGTTATTCATATACCAGAAATGATTGAAGCTACTGACTGAATGAAAGGAGCTGGCATCTCACTCTCTTTGAATCTTCTTTATCATGCTAAGAGGAGCAGGAAAAAGCAAAAAATTTCAGAATTGCACCTTGCAATGCGGAGAAATTACTGTTTGTGCATTTACAATATTCAATGATTTTTGCAATTGAAAAACGTGCAGAAATGATTGAAGCTACTGACTGAATGAAAGGAGCTGGCATCTCACTCTCTTTGAATCTTCTTTATCATGCTAAGAGGAGCAGGAAAAAGCAAAAAATTTCAGAATTGCACCTTGCAATGCGGAGAAATTACTGTTTGTGCATTTACAATATTCATTGATTTTTGCCATTGAAAAACATCATGTTATTCATATTCCAGAAATGATTGAAGCTACTGACTGAATGAAAGGAGCTGGCATCTCACTCTCTTTGAATCTTCTTTATCATGCTAAGAGGAGCAGGAAAAAGCAAAAAATTTCAGAATAGCACCTTGCAATGCGGAGAAATTACTGTTTGTGCATTTACAATATTCAATGATTTTTGCCATTGAAAAACGTCCAGAAATGATTGAAGCTACTGACTGAATGAAAGGAGCTGGCATCTCACTCTCTTTGAATCTTCTTTATCATGCTAAGAGGAGCAGGAAAAAGCAAAAAATTTCAGAATTGCACCTTGCAATGCGGAGAAATTACTGTTTGTGCATTTACAATATTCATTGATTTTTGCCATTGAAAAACATCATGTTATTCATATACCAGAAATGTTTGAAGCTACTGACTGAATGAAAGGAGCTGGCATCTCACTCTCTTTGAATCTTCTTTATCATGCTAAGAGGAGCAGGAAAAAGCAAAAAATTTCAGAATTGCACCTTGCAATGCGGAGAAATTACTGTTTGTGCATTTACAATATTCATTGATTTTTGCCATTGAAAAACATCATGTTATTCATATACCAGAAATGTTTGAAGCTACTGACTGAATGAAAGGAGCTGGCATCTCACTCTCTTTGAATCTTCTTTATCATGCTAAGAGGAGCAGGAAAAAGCAAAAAATTTCAGAATTGCACCTTGCAATGCGGAGAAATTACTGTTTGTGCATTTACAATATTCATTTATTTTTGCCATTGAAAAACGTCCAGAAATGATTGAAGCTACTGACTGAATGAAAGGAGCTGGCATCTCACTCTCTTTGAATCTTCTTTATCATGCTAAGAGGAGCAGGAAAAAGCAAAAAATTTCAGAATTGCACCTTGCAATGCGGAGAAATTACTGTTTGTGCATTTACAATATTCATTGATTTTTGCCATTGAAAAACGTCCAGAAATGATTGAAGCTACTGACTGAATGAAAGGAGCTGGCATCTCACTCTCTTTGAATCTTCTTTATCATGCTAAGAGGAGCAGGAAAAAGCAAAAAATTTCAGAATTGCACCTTGCAATGCGGAGAAATTACTGTTTGTGCATTTACAATATTCATTGATTTTTGCCATTGAAAAACGTCCAGAAATGATTGAAGCTACTGACTGAATGAAAGGAGCTGGCATCTCACTCTCTTTGAATCTTCTTTATCATGCTAAGAGGAGCAGGAAAAAGCAAAAAATTTCAGAATTGCACCTTGCAATGCGGAGAAATTACTGTTTGTGCATTTACAATATTCATTGATTTTTGCCATTGAAAAACATCATGTTATTCATATACCAGAAATGATTGAAGCTACTGACTGAATGAAAGGAGCTGGCATCTCACTCTCTTTGAATCTTCTTTATCATGCTAAGAGGAGCAGGAAAAAGCAAAAAATTTCAGAATTGCACCTTGCAATGCGGAGAAATTACTGTTTGTGCATTTACAATATTCATTGATTTTTGCCATTGAAAAACATCATGTTATTCATATTCCAGAAATGATTGAAGCTACTGACTGAATGAAAGGAGCTGGCATCTCACTCTCTTTGAATCTTCTTTATCATGCTAAGAGGAGCAGGAAAAAGCAAAAAATTTCAGAATTGCACCTTGCAATGCGGAGAAATTACTGTTTGTGCATTTACAATATTCAATGATTTTTGCCATTGAAAAATGTCCAGAAATGATTGAAGCTACTGACTGAATGAAAGGAGCTGGCATCTCACTCTCTTTGAATCTTCTTTATCATGCTAAGAGGAGCAGGAAAAAGCAAAAAATTTCAGAATTGCACCTTGCAATGCGGAGAAATTACTGTTTGTGCATTTACAATATTCATTGATTTTTGCCATTGAAAAACATCATGTTATTCATATACCAGAAATGTTTGAAGCTACTGACTGAATGAAAGGAGCTGGCATCTCACTCTCTTTGAATCTTCTTTATCATGCTAAGAGGAGCAGGAAAAAGCAAAAAATTTCAGAATTGCACCTTGCAATGCGGAGAAATTACTGTTTGTGCATTTACAATATTCATTGATTTTTGCCATTGAAAAACGTCCAGAAATGATTGAAGCTACTGACTGAATGAAAAGAGCTGGCATCTCACTCTCTTTGAATCTTGTTTATCACGCTAAGAGGAGCAGGAAAAAGCAAAAAATTTCAGAATTGCACCTTGCAATGCGGAGAAATTACTGTTTGTGCATTTACAATATTCATTGATTTTTGCCATTGAAAAACGTCCAGAAATGATTGAAGCTACTGACTGAATGAAAGGAGCTGGCATCTCACTCTCTTTGAATCTTCTTTATCATGCTAAGAGGAGCAGGAAAAAGCAAAAAATTTCAGAATTGCACCTTGCAATGCGGAGAAATTACTGTTTGTGCATTTACAATATTCATTGATTTTTGCCATTGAAAAACATCATGTTATTCATATACCAGAAATGATTGAAGCTACTGACTGAATGAAAGGAGCTGGCATCTCACTCTCTTTGAATCTTCTTTATCATGCTAAGAGGAGCAGGAAAAAGCAAAAAATTTCAGAATTGCACCTTGCAATGCGGAGAAATTACTGTTTGTGCATTTACAATATTCAATGATTTTTGCCATTGAAAAACGTCCAGAAATGATTGAAGCTACTGACTGAATGAAAGGAGCTGGCATCTCACTCTCTTTGAATCTTCTTTATCATGCTAAGAGGAGCAGGAAAAAGCAAAAAATTTCAGAATTGCACCTTGCAATGCGGAGAAATTACTGTTTGTGCATTTACAATATTCATTGATTTTTGCCATTGAAAAACATCATGTTATTCATATTCCAGAAATGATTGAAGCTACTGACTGAATGAAAGGAGCTGGCATCTCACTCTCTTTGAATCTTCTTTATCATGCTAAGAGGAGCAGGAAAAAGCAAAAAATTTCAGAATTGCACCTTGCAATGCGGAGAAATTACTGTTTGTGCATTTACAATATTCAATGATTTTTGCCATTGAAAAACGTCCAGAAATGATTGAAGCTACTGACTGAATGAAAGGAGCTGGCATCTCACTCTCTTTGAATCTTCTTTATCATGCTAAGAGGAGCAGGAAAAAGCAAAAAATTTCAGAATTGCACCTTGCAATGCGGAGAAATTACTGTTTGTGCATTTACAATATTCATTGATTTTTGCCATTGAAAAACATCATGTTATTCATATACCAGAAATGTTTGAAGCTACTGACTGAATGAAAGGAGCTGGCATCTCACTCTCTTTGAATCTTCTTTATCATGCTAAGAGGAGCAGGAAAAAGCAAAAAATTTCAGAATTGCACCTTGCAATGCGGAGAAATTACTGTTTGTGCATTTACAATATTCATTGATTTTTGCCATTGAAAAACGTCCAGAAATGATTGTAGCTACTGACTGAATGAAAGGAGCTGGCATCTCACTCTCTTTGAATCTTCTTTATCATGCTAAGAGGAGCAGGAAAAAGCAAAAAATTTCAGAATTGCACCTTGCAATGCGGAGAAATTACTGTTTGTGCATTTACAATATTCAATGATTTTTGCCATTGAAAAACGTCCAGAAATGATTGAAGCTACTGACTGAATGAAAGGAGCTGGCATCTCACTCTCTTTGAATCTTCTTTATCATGCTAAGAGGAGCAGGAAAAAGCAAAAAATTTCAGAATTGCACCTTGCAATGCGGAGAAATTACTGTTTGTGCATTTACAATATTCATTGATTTTTGCCATTGAAAAACATCATGTTATTCATATTCCAGAAATGATTGAAGCTACTGACTGAATGAAAGGAGCTGGCATCTCACTCTCTTTGAATCTTCTTTATCATGCTAAGAGGAGCAGGAAAAAGCAAAAAATTTCAGAATTGCACCTTGCAATGCGGAGAAATTACTGTTTGTGCATTTACAATATTCAATGATTTTTGCCATTGA
Source organism: Phyllobates terribilis (assembly GCF_046119375.1). Classification (NCBI taxonomy): domain Eukaryota; kingdom Metazoa; phylum Chordata; class Amphibia; order Anura; family Dendrobatidae; genus Phyllobates; species Phyllobates terribilis. The sequence goes on from NW_027365983.1 coordinate 79,507, forward strand.
AAAACGTCCAGAAATGATTGAAGCTACTGACTGAATGAAAGGAGCTGGCATCTCACTCTCTTTGAATCTTCTTTATCATGCTAAGAGGAGCAGGAAAAAGCAAAAAATTTCAGAATTGCACCTTGCAATGCGGAGAAATTACTGTTTGTGCATTTACAATATTCATTGATTTTTGCCATTGAAAAACATCATGTTATTCATATACCAGAAATGTTTGAAGCTACTGACTGAATGAAAGGAGCTGGCATCTCACTCTCTTTGAATCTTCTTTATCATGCTAAGAGGAGCAGGAAAAAGCAAAAAATTTCAGAATTGCACCTTGCAATGCGGAGAAATTACTGTTTGTGCATTTACAATATTCATTGATTTTTGCCATTGAAAAACGTCCAGAAATGATTGTAGCTACTGACTGAATGAAAGGAGCTGGCATCTCACTCTCTTTGAATCTTCTTTATCATGCTAAGAGGAGCAGGAAAAAGCAAAAAATTTCAGAATTGCACCTTGCAATGCGGAGAAATTACTGTTTGTGCATTTACAATATTCATTGATTTTTGCCATTGAAAAACGTCCAGAAATGATTGAAGCTACTGACTGAATGAAAGGAGCTGGCATCTCACTCTCTTTGAATCTTGTTTATCATGCTAAGAGGAGCAGGAAAAAGCAAAAAATTTCAGAATTGCACCTTGCAATGCGGAGAAATTACTGTTTGTGCATTTACAATATTCATTGATTTTTGCCATTGAAAAACGTCCAGAAATGATTGAAGCTACTGACTGAATGAAAGGAGCTGGCATCTCACTCTCTTTGAATCTTCTTTATCATGCTAAGAGGAGCAGAAAAAAGCAAAAAATTTCAGAATTGCACCTTGCAATGCGGAGAAATTACTGTTTGTGCATTTACAATATTCATTGATTTTTGCCATTGAAAAACATCATGTTATTCATATTCCAGAAATGATTGAAGCTACTGACTGAATGAAAGGAGCTGGCATCTCACTCTCTTTGAATCTTCTTTATCATGCTAAGAGGAGCAGGAAAAAGCAAAAAATTTCAGAATTGCACCTTGCAATGCGGAGAAATTACTGTTTGTGCATTTACAATATTCAATGATTTTTGCCATTGAAAAACGTCCAGAAATGATTGAAGCTACTGACTGAATGAAAGGAGCTGGCATCTCACTCTCTTTGAATCTTCTTTATCATGCTAAGAGGAGCAGGAAAAAGCAAAAAATTTCAGAATTGCACCTTGCAATGCGGAGAAACTACTGTTTGTGCATTTACAATATTCATTGATTTTTGCCATTGAAAAACATGTTATTCATATACCAGAAATGTTTGAAGCTACTGACTGAATGAAAGGAGCTGGCATCTCACTCTCTTTGAATCTTCTTTATCATGCTAAGAGGAGCAGGAAAAAGCAAAAAATTTCAGAATTGCACCTTGCAATGCGGAGAAATTACTGTTTGTGCATTTACAATATTCATTGATTTTTGCCATTGAAAAACGTCCAGAAATGATTGTAGCTACTGACTGAATGAAAGGAGCTGGCATCTCACTCTCTTTGAATCTTCTTTATCATGCTAAGAGGAGCAGGAAAAAGCAAAAAATTTCAGAATTGCACCTTGCAATGCGGAGAAATTACTGTTTGTGCATTTACAATATTCATTGATTTTTGCCATTGAAAAACGTCCAGAAATGATTGAAGCTACTGACTGAATGAAAGGAGCTGGCATCTCACTCTCTTTGAATCTTGTTTATCATGCTAAGAGGATCAGGAAAAAGCAAAAAATTTCAGAATTGCACCTTGCAATGCGGAGAAATTACTGTTTGTGCATTTACAATATTCATTGATTTTTGCCATTGAAAAACGTCCAGAAATGATTGAAGCTACTGACTGAATGAAAGGAGCTGGCATCTCACTCTCTTTGAATCTTCTTTATCATGCTAAGAGGAGCAGGAAAAAGCAAAAAATTTCAGAATTGCACCTTGCAATGCGGAGAAATTACTGTTTGTGCATTTACAATATTCATTGATTTTTGCCATTGAAAAACATCATGTTATTCATATACCAGAAATGTTTGAAGCTACTGACTGAATGAAAGGAGCTGGCATCTCACTCTCTTTGAGTCTTCTTTATCATGCTGAGAGGAGCAGAAAAAAGCAAAAAATTTCAGAATTGCACCTTGCAATGCGGAGAAATTACTGTTTGTGCATTTACAATATTCATTGATTTTTGCCATTGAAAAACGTCCAGAAATGATTGAAGCTACTGACTGAATGAAAGGAGCTGGCATCTCACTCTCTTTGAATCTTGTTTATCATGCTAAGAGGAGCAGGAAAAAGCAAAAAATTTCAGAATTGCACCTTGCAATGCGGAGAAATTACTGTTTGTGCATTTACAATATTCATTGATTTTTGCCATTGAAAAACGTCCAGAAATGATTGAAGCTACTGACTGAATGAAAGGAGCTGGCATCTCACTCTCTTTGAATCTTCTTTATCATGCTAAGAGGAGCAGGAAAAAGCAAAAAATTTCAGAATTGCACCTTGCAATGCGGAGAAATTACTGTTTGTGCATTTACAATATTCATTGATTTTTGCCATTGAAAAACATCATGTTATTCATATACCAGAAATGATTGAAGCTACTGACTGAATGAAAGGAGCTGGCATCTCACTCTCTTTGAATCTTCTTTATCATGCTAAGAGGAGCAGGAAAAAGCAAAAAATTTCAGAATTGCACCTTGCAATGCGGAGAAATTACTGTTTGTGCATTTACAATATTCAATGATTTTTGCCATTGAAAAACGTCCAGAAATGATTGAAGCTACTGACTGAATGAAAGGAGCTGGCATCTCACTCTCTTTGAATCTTCTTTATCATGCTAAGAGGAGCAGGAAAAAGCAAAAAATTTCAGAATTGCACCTTGCAATGCGGAGAAATTACTGTTTGTGCATTTACAATATTCATTGATTTTTGCCATTGAAAAACATCATGTTATTCATATACCAGAAATGATTGAAGCTACTGACTGAATGAAAGGAGCTGGCATCTCACTCTCTTTGAATCTTCTTTATCATGCTAAGAGGAGCAGGAAAAAGCAAAAAATTTCAGAATTGCACCTTGCAATGCGGAGAAATTACTGTTTGTGCATTTACAATATTCAATGATTTTTGCCATTGAAAAACGTCCAGAAATGATTGAAGCTACTGACTGAATGAAAGGAGCTGGCATCTCACTCTCTTTGAATCTTCTTTATCATGCTAAGAGGAGCAGGAAAAAGCAAAAAATTTCAGAATTGCACCTTGCAATGCGGAGAAATTACTGTTTGTGCATTTACAATATTCATTGATTTTTGCCATTGAAAAACATCATGTTATTCATATACCAGAAATGTTTGAAGCTACTGACTGAAGGAAAGGAGCTGGCATCTCACTCTCTTTGAATCTTCTTTATCATGCTTAGAGGAGCAGGAAAAAGCAAAAAATTTCAGAATTGCACCTTGCAATGCGGAGAAATTACTGTTTGTGCATTTACAATATTCATTGATTTTTGCCATTGACAAACGTCCAGAAATGATTGAAGCTACTGACTGAATGAAAGGAGCTGGCATCTCACTCTCTTTGAATCTTGTTTATCATGCTAAGAGGAGCAGGAAAAAGCAAAAAATTTCAGAATTGCACCTTGCAATGCGGAGAAATTACTGTTTGTGCATTTACAATATTCATTGATTTTTGCCATTGAAAAACGTCCAGAAATGATTGAAGCTACTGACTGAATGAAAGGAGCTGGCATCTCATTCTCTTTGAATCTTCTTTATCATGCTAAGAGGAGCAGGAAAAAGCAAAAAATTTCAGAATTGCACCTTGCAATGTGGAGAAATTACTGTTTGTGCATTTACAATATTCATTGATTTTTGCCATTGAAAAACATCATGTTATTCATATACCAGAAATGATTGAAGCTACTGACTGAATGAAAGGAGCTGGCATCTCACTCTCTTTGAATCTTCTTTATCATGCTAAGGTGAGCAGGAAAAAGCAAAAAAATTCAGAATTGCACCTTGCAATGCGGAGAAATTGCTGTTTGTGCATTTACAATATTCAATGATTTTTGCCATTGAAAAACGTCCAGAAATGATTGAAGCTACTGACTGAATGAAAGGAGCTGGCATCTCATTCTCTTTGAATCTTCTTTATCATGCTAAGAGGAGCAGGAAAAAGCAAAAAATTTCAGAATTGCACCTTGCAATGCGGAGAAATTACTGTTTGTGCATCTACAATATTCATTGATTTTTGCCATTGAAAAACATCATGTTATTCATATACCAGAAATGTTTGAAGCTACTGACTGAATGAAAGGAGCTGGCATCTCACTCTCTTTGAATCTTTTTTATCATGCTAAGAGGAGCAGGAAAAAGCAAAAAATTTCAGAATTGCACCTTGCAATGCGGAGAAATTACTGTTTGTGCATTTACAATATTCATTGATTTTTGCCATTGAAAAACGTCCAGAAATGATTGAAGCTACTGACTGAATGAAAGGAACTGGCATCTCACTCTCTTTGAATCTTGTTTATCATGCTAAGAGGAGCAGGAAAAAGCAAAAAATTTCAGAATTGCACCTTGCAATGCGGAGAAATTACTGTTTGTGCATTTACAATATTCATTGATTTTTGCCATTGAAAAACGTCCAGAAATGATTGAAGCTACTGACTGAATGAAAGGACCTGGCATCTCACTCTCTTTGAATCTTCTTTATCATGCTAAGAGGAGCAGGAAAAAGCAAAAAATTTCAGAATTGCACCTTGCAATGCGGAGAAATTACTGTTTGTGCATTTACAATATTCATTGATTTTTGCCATTGAAAAACATCATGTTATTCATATACCAGAAATGATTGAAGCTACTGACTGAATGAAAGGAGCTGGCATCTCATTCTCTTTGAATCTTCTTTATCATGCTAAGAGGAGCAGGAAAAAGCAAAAAATTTCAGAATTGCACCTTGCAATGCGGAGAAATTACTGTTTGTGCATTTACAATATTCAATGATTTTTGCCATTGAAAAACGTCCAGAAATGATTGAAGCTACTGACTGAATGAAAGGAGCTGGCATCTCACTCTCTTTGAATCTTGTTTATCATGCTAAGAGGAGCAGGAAAAAGCAAAAAATTTCAGAATTGCACCTTGCAATGCGGAGAAATTACTGTCTGTGCATTTACAATATTCATTGATTTTTGCCACTGAAAAACGTCCAGAAATGATTGAAGCTACTGACTGAATGAAAGGAGCTGGCATCTCACTCTCTTTGATTCTTCTTTATCATGCTAAGAGGAGCAGGAAAAAGCAAAAAATTTCAGAATTGCACCTTGCAATGTGGAGAAATTACTGTTTGTGCATTTACAATATTCATTGATTTTTGCCATTGAAAAACGTCCAGAAATGATTGAAGCTACTGACTGAATGAAAGGAGCTGGCATCTCACTCTCTTTGAATCTTCTTTATCATGCTAAGAGGAGCAGGAAAAAGCAAAAAATTTCAGAATTGCACCATGCAATGCGGAGAAATTACTGTTTGTGCATTTACAATATTCATTGATTTTTGCCATTGAAAAACATCATGTTATTCATATACCAGAAATGATTGAAGCTACTGACTGAATGAAAGGAGCTGGCATCTCACTCTCTTTGAATCTTCTTTATCATGCTAAGGTGAGCAGGAAAAAGCAAAAAAATTCAGAATTGCACCTTGCAATGCGGAGAAATTGCTGTTTGTGCATTTACAATATTCAATGATTTTTGCCATTGAAAAACGTCCAGAAATGATTGAAGCTACTGACTGAATGAAAGGAGCTGGCATCTCATTCTCTTTGAATCTTCTTTATCATGCTAAGAGGAGCAGGAAAAAGCAAAAAATTTCAGAATTGCACCTTGCAATGCGGAGAAATTACTGTTTGTGCATCTACAATATT